>NW_027515420.1:7402500-7702500 GCF_048772815.1 Callospermophilus lateralis
TGGCATGAATGTGGCCCGGGTTCGATCCTCAGCACCACATACAAACAAAGATGTTGTGTCCACGGAAAACTAAAAAATAAATATTAAAAAATTCTCTTTCTCTCTCCCTCTCTCTCTCTTTCTCTCTCTAAGAATGGACAGCTTCCTTATGAAAAAATAGTTGTTATTGTTTAACATCAATTTTACTTGAATTTTTTTTAAAATTTTTACCCATTTGAACACTGAGAAGGTATTTGCTGAGGTCAAAGACAGTGAGATACTGTTGTAAAATGCATATCTGAAACATTTGCAATTGTTTTCTTTTTATATAATAGCATCATGCACACTCAGCACAAGAAGAGGTTGCTCATTAATTTTGGTAACAATACTGGTACATTGAAAAGATGCTGAGAAAATTACTTCTATAATGGTGGGATCTCCCAATTCTTTGTTTTCTTTTTTCCTGTGGTGCTTCTGCTATTGATATAGTATGTTAACTTTAATATGAATTGTCCATACAGTTTCTTAAAACATAAGACACTTAGAATTGAGGAAGTCACATATAGCATGTTTATTTCATAAACTGATATAAGATTCAATAAAAGACTTCAGCATTATTAATGCACATTTTATCAAAATTACATTAAATCACAATGTGAGATACAGTATTAAAATTTTATATAGCTAAAGGTTTTTTGACAATGAATTATAGGCACCCTAAGCAAGTATGTAGTTCCAATTATTCATTTACTTAACTTCATTCATTCATAATATAATAGTGGATTAAAAACACACATCAGAGTGTATGTTTTTGAAAAAAAATTGTTTGGTGAATTACTAACAATGCAGCATGCGATTTTTATTTATTATTGGTTCATCATACCCGCATCTTACCCACATAGTAAGATTGTTATAATATTCAATAAGTTGTAGCTGAAAACATGAAATACCACATATCATATTGTACAGATTATATATATACTCGTATTATTTCTTCATCCTTTTCACAAATATTTACCAGAAATTTACTATATGCCTATTAGAACTAAGTTCATCCTAATTATTTCAGATATTAAAAAAAAAACCTGCAAGACCTCATTTGAAAAGGACAATATCGATTTCAGAATTAACTACTGTTTTTCTAGTGAATAATGTATATAGAAATCTGCTAAGGTGTTGGGGTATGCAAATATATTCAGGATGCATCAGAGAGTGCATATGAAAAAAAATACTATTTATCATGTTATAAAATGAAGTAAAATATCATACCAAAAGTTTAAGAAAATTAACTTTTGGGGAAAAAAAGCAAAAGGGTGCACTAGTATTTGAAATAAGCTAATAATAAATTTTACTATAATTAGTTGTTTCTGGGACTCATTTCACACTTTACTTTAATTATCTATCCATTTTGTTAAATACCCCTAGGGTGTTATTTGAAAATATTGGCATTCAGTGAATAATGCCACCAATTTTCTATTCTGCAATATTAAAGAACTATTTCAAATTTATTGCAATGAATAGTTTTGTTTAAAGGTAACCATAGTTTTTCAATGTAGAAATTACTACGATAAATTTGGGTGGTCCCATAAAGTCTTTAACAACCATATTTGATGCGTTGGTTTCTAGATTGTGATGGATCCCTCCTAGTAAATTCAGAGATGTGTGAGAGGTTTAACAAGCATAGAAATTTGCTTATGAAAAATAAGCCATGTTGTACATGGGAAGTAAAAAAGAAAAGATGCAAAGTCCTCCTCTAAACTTGTATATGCTGATACTACACAAGGTTATTCCAATAATGTCTGGTTTGGGGTAAGGAAGCAGCTTTTCTTATACATTATGACACAAAGTTCATGCGCTGACATTCCCATTTACACTTTAGTAGAAATTCATTGGATTGCAAAAAGGGCCTTTGGTCCAAATCCTAAACTCACTCTTCTTCCTTACCATACACTGGAATCCTGCCTACTCTCTCTATTTCACTGCAAGTTCTCTTTTACATTCAGTAGTCCCAGGTACAAGATGTTAGGCCATTGTCTATGGATTTAGAGGTTTCATTTCTGCAAAACATAATTCAAAACTATGTATCCAAATCAAGGGCCCAACAAACTTGTGTGCTTCAGATCTAACCTAGTTTTCTATTTTCATACTCACATTTCACCTTACATTCGGATAAATATCCCAGATCCCCAATACCCGTATTCATCCAGCAGAATGACTTTTAACCCAAATGGAACATGATATGACCCATAACCATACTCTGTTCCCTCAATCTATTTTCACATAACAGCAGGTCCTGTGTTGATCTTGCCATACAGGTATGTAGCGAATGCTACAGCTGCTGAGAAGCTCAAAGGTAGATGCAGAAATGATCCCTGGAGCAAATGTAGGCAGCTAGGTAGGACCTGTGAGGTCTAAAGTCATCTTCCATGGCCAACAATCCAGTCAGGATGAAGGGATGAGGCTGAATCAGCCTCTCTCTTAATGCAGGGAAGATGGACACAATCAGGTCTGTGTGGATTGCTGATACCGGGCTCCTAGGGTATATAGACTTTTATGTCTTGTGAAAATGTCACAGGAAGGTGGGGCAGCCTCCATCTCATGGGACCCTTGGAAACAACTGTTAGGACAAAGTGGTTGCCAAGGCAGTGACCTCATTCACTTCCCCGAAGGAAGTGACCTCACCTCACTTCCTTGGTGATGGAACTCTCTGAACTTGGGATCCAGGAGGTGAGGCATCAAGAGGCAGTTCCACTCTCAGTGGGCTCACTTGATTGTCTGTACCAAGGCCAGAGTCATTCTTTGTTGGTACCTAGTGATGTGTGGATAGCCAAATGCCTTGAATGGTCTCAACAGGGGCCTTTCCTGAGAAAGAAGTGTTGGCTCATTGCTGGCTCCTGACAACTACACAGAGATGGCCAAGGAGACCAGAGCTGAGACAGGACAGGCCACTGCTGAGGAACATATTTTCACCCACCAGTCAGAGGACAGAGTGGATAGATGCAGACCAATTATAGGGGTGGTTTGTGTGTCTCAGTTGGTGTGTGTTTCAATTTGTCGTTTTGTCTCATGTTCTGAGAACATGAAGGAAAAACGTTTTTTGTTTTTGTTTTTGTTATTTTTGTTGTTGTTGTTGGTTTTGAAATGGACTGTTAACTAGTGAGCCTTTTTATGTCAGTGGATCCCACTGGGTTTGTGGTTAAAGAGAGTAGAGAGAAGAATGCAGCCATGAATGTGTCCTGTCTAGTGGAAATCTTTGCAGGACTCCTCATGGCCAATTTATGAATGGACTGCTGCTTGCCTTGCAGATGGGCAACACCTTCCAAGATACTAAGTTCCTGTATTCTTCCTGAATTTTGGCCACTCTCTGAAGGGGTTCGAGGTTTTGTGTCCAAGATGTGTACCACATTCAAGCTCTGTGACATGGCCATGGACTGGATTGCTGCAGGGCATGCCAAGCATCTCAGAAAACTCAAAAATTAGCACGACTGGTAAGGATCTCTCTGGAGAATCCCTGCTTGGATAGATAGTAACCCAAGTTGCATGATCAGGAGCTGTCAGTGCCACCGTGTTCAATTAAAGAAAATTTTTCTCCAGGCTTCTTTCTTCCCTATTGTTCTGTTCCCCTGAATGTCAGGGAGGTTTTTGCCTTAGGGCACTCCTTTGGGACTCCTCAAGAAAACAGTTTCAAATGAAAAGGAAGAGGCCTAATCTGTGCCTTTGAAGAAAAGTGCTTTGTAAAAGCTGTGTCTGAATCAGACTCTTGGCCCTGTGTGTGGCTGTGAATTACATTCTCAGCACCCCAGGAAACTCAAGAAAAATCCCATGTGTCCATCCCAATCTAAAAGAATGAAAAATAAGTGTACTATTGGATGAAGTCTCTTGACATCCTGTGGAATGGCTCCTGACCTCTATGAAGTCAGAACAGGGATCCTCTGGGTCAAATGAGTTGTTGCAAGCCCTCCAGTAACTAGCACACAGGTGTTTGGGTTTTTTCATGAGTCCAGTACACATAAAGAATCTACCCCTGGCAGGCAGGAGGTCTCTAATTTGACAAGCAGAGCAATATTAACTACAGGCCCATTTTATCTATCCTGTTTCTCAGGGAGGGTGTCCAGGCCACCATGACATTTGGCATATGATGGGCATGAGAGCTTTCTTTGCACACCTTCTAAGGCTGCTCACCCTATAGAAACCCCCAGCCAGAATGTTATGATGAGTGTCTGTATGGAAGAAGATGAGGGCCATGTGGGAGTGTTTTTGTTAGAATAGTGGTCCATTGTGTGGTGGTTGGAAAAGATGACTGGGTCCACCTCAGCTTGAACTCTGGTGTGATGCCATTAGAGACTGAGTACTGGAACTGATCTCAGAGAACTATTGCCATGAATTGTGTTGGGATTTTAGAAGGCCAGGCATTAGAGGAGCCTTTGGAAACTGAGATCTAGGCTGAGGGTGGCTTTCTCCCCAGCACTGGGAATCTCAGCCAGGATTTCACATGATTTTGCTGTGAAAGCCTTCTCAGCTATAGTTGAGAGGGAAAACTCACAGGAACCTCATATTTTAGACCCCAATGGGCCTGGATTCCTGTGACCTTTCGCCACTCCTTGGGAACCTTGCCTGCATGCAATCTCCACAGCTTTTACTGAAAGGAGATTCCTCAACACTTAATGGATCTTGAATAAATCAAAACCCACAGTGTCAACTTCTTCATTCTTGAAATATGGCTAGGACAATACCATGAAGTTTTTGAGAATCCCATGACCAGAAATCCCTGGAGAACCTTTAGATCTCCTGTTGCTCATCATGACTGAACCAGCGAGTGCCATTTTTGACTGAGTGGAATTCATGACCATGGTGAAGAACAGAGATGCCAGTGAGTAGAAGCCAGCAGGGAACTGGGCCTGGAGCAGTGTAGTGCAGGTGTGTGATCCAACATATGTGGTGGGCCCCTGTGGTTCTGTCATTGGCTTCCAAATGATATGTGACTGACAAGGTGCAGCCAGGAGACCCGAAAATATAAAGACATGTTGTTGTGGGAAGAGGATTTGGTGCGATGCTCAGAAACAAGTTGCTAAGCTCAAGTGGGAAAGATATATGGGGTAGCAGCCCAGTTTGTGTTTTTGCCTTCAGACCCTGACTCACCCAATGTGGCAGATCTCCCTCCAGCACTGTGTCCTGGTTGACCATTTTGTATTTCAAAAACAAACACCAATTTTCCAGGGAAGCTGTAAGAAATGCCATTAAAACTGGGCAGTGACCCAAAGGCTTCAAAATGCACCCAGGGAGACATTCATACCCCAACGGTTACAGTTACCTGCATAGATAGGATTCAGCTCTGCTGCCTCCTGTTCCTATTGGAAAATATGAACCCATGTCCTCCTGTTCACATAGACACAGACCAAGCTTTCATGATCTCACTACAAAGGAAGCTAAAACACAAAGCTCTATTTCTAGTGGACGAATGTCAGAGGTAGATAGTCAAGAAGTCATTAGGCCAGCAAAGTTCCATGTTTGTGGAATGTTTACCCTGTCCTCTACTTTTGGGATCTCTTCTGCCACACCCAAGTTTGTGAGCTCCTCGGAATTTCCAATTTCAGATATGTATTCACAGATTTTGTCCTCTTCTCCTCCCATTGTGTCTTCTTTAGGGTGATAGTAATATCTAGGCATTGTGGTGGATGACAGTGGAAGATTTTTATGTGCCACGTGTTCCCATATGTATTAGACTCATTTTCCATTTTGCTATTTGAAATATTGATTCTCTGACACTAACCCATAACTTTCTAGGCTCTGACTACTTATCCTAACATCCTTAAAATAATCCTAAAGGAATAGAAGTAGAGGCATTTGATAGGAGGCATGGTGTACACTTGGCCTTGCCTTTTGCTTCATCAGAGATACATATTGTAAACCTGTGACACATTTTTCTCATTTTACTTCTCCAAGAATTTTCAAAATCAACAAATATGTAACTTCCTGACTCCCTGTCTCTGTCGCCTGGGTCACAATGTATATTTTTTTATACATATATATAATCCTACTGCCATCACAGGTGTATTTTTGAGAGTTCTCTCACTTTGGTAAATACGAATTTCATGAAGAGATCACTGCCCCCCAATACACTGAGGTAAATAAAAATTCAAGCTGTGGTGAGCTTTTACTTCAACAAGTTTAGACATGAAACAATGTAGAGGAAAATGAATATTTTGAGTACATATGTGAAGGATATATATATCCCCTTATGAATTTCAATTGGCATGCATACAATTACATTTTAATGTATTAAACATATAAATATATATATATATATATATATATATATATATATATATATATATATATATATATATATATTATGAATTTTCAAACATTAACTATATGTGTCATATACTTATACTACCTTGATTCTTTCATGTCCATCTGTGTGGATTTATAATCAACTTTTCAGGAGATATTTTTCAGAAATATTCATTTTCTGACATACATATTCATTTTGGAATACTCAAAATGAACTTCAGTGAATATTGAGTACTAACCCTAATATTTCTACACTAAGTGACCCAGTTTAACATCAATGAAAGTATATTCATATGGGACATGATGTGTATTTTGAATTAAATTTTTATTCAAAATTGTTATTTTCCTATTTCTTCAGTATATATACATCATTGGATGTATCATTTCATCCACAATTTACAAATTGATATGCATATGATTCACTTTCATTCACTCCCTCTATCAGATCCCATGTAATTCTCCATGTTGCTTTACTTGCTTTTTCATGAGATTTCTTTTATATCACATAACTTTTGAATTCCATCATCATTTTCAAAGCAAAACTCAAACACAGTTTGTTATAATTAGTAACCCTAGTATTACCACTACATGTATAACTACTTGGATTGAATGTTTGTATGTGAATGCCAGATTTCATGTATTTTTTGAAATATCAATTCAATCCATAATTTAAAATAGTAACCTGTTATATTTTTTATTCACCATATGGTCTATTCATGCATCATCTCTATACACATAAACCCAGGGTTCACCTGTTTTTACCCCCAAATTCTAAATGGTAGGGTTTCAAAACATACTCCCAGAAATGGTGGAAGAAATACGCATGTCACCTGCTCCATATATTCCTTTATCACATCATGTTCTGGACACAAAATGCAAAACTCACACATATCTTATTCTTCTCCCAAAGCCTCATTTTAAAGAGAGCATGGATTACTAAAATCATCTACATATGCATTGCCTATTGTTTTCAAATTTCAATCCTATGGTTAGTATACACTTGATTCTTTCAATGATAGTGTGTTCAACTATCCCCCTGTTGAAATTATCCCTGTTCTTATCACTCATTTTATACTTTGCCTGATCTCCTAACATCCTTGTTGATATCTATTTCCCCAAGTGCCTTGTTGTGACTGACTCTTCATGTGTGCTGAGATTCCCATTTACACTTCTTCTCTGCATGGTCAGACAGATTTGCAGGGAATTGTTGGGCGGTGTGCTAGGTAGGACATTTGGGTGCAGGTGGACGTGGGGCAGCTGTTTTCCTGTGGACAGTGGCTGCTTCATCCACAAAAGCAGCCTCTTGTCGCCCACCAGAGCTGTACAGAGTGATGACCTTTTAATTTTATTATCAGGACCATGAGGCTTCTAGCTGGGATCACACCTCCCTAAGAGGTTGTAAGGAAACTCTGTGAATAGAAATCCACATAGTGGTGGAAAGATCTCAGCCCAGCCATCCGTGGGAGGTGGAAGTTAAAGGTTAATTTCACTCAGTTGGCAAAAAAGTTTGAGGGAAAAGTTCATTTTCATAACATTTCTTTTGGCTGGAGATAGGATAAATGGGGCAAAGATGAATGTGCTTTTGTACATTGCGCTAATTGGGTTAGATTGATGAACGTGGTTACATATCCAGGGCACAATATGAGCTACTTTTGTATGTACAGATTCTTTTACTTCCCACTATAATCTCAGAGGGTAGACATCATCACTCCCCAGATCTTACAGATGGGGAACTGAGATGTGGATAGATTGAGGAGCCGCCCAGATCACCCAGATGGTAAGTGGCAGAGCTAAGATTTGAACTGCAGTCTTGTGACACAGTCTCTGGTTGTGGCCAGTATACTGCATTACCTGGACATGCAGCAAGGGTCAAGATAGTATGGCTGGATATGTTCCTGAGCTCTATGGCATTCTGTGAAGCAGTGTCCCATTGGGTGTAAGTCATCAATTGCATTTCGTCACTTCCAGTAGCCTCCTGGAGGGAAGGGTTCTATTCTGTGTCCTGGTACCCTGCTTGATGCCTGCCATTTAGGACCTGTATCCATTTGCAGATCTCCATGTCAGCAACCTGGGTCAGAGTGGAACAGGAAGGCAGAGGACTTCAAGTGGTCTCCATGACTCTTGTCAGCTCTTATCAGGATGAACAGAGGTAATATCTTGGATCATTGTTTAGGGTTCACTGAAATCAAAGCTAAAAGATGATCTTAAAAAAGAAAAGCACTCATTTCTGATATGTTTGGTTGCTCTCCCTCTTTATCATTAATGTTTTCCTTTTTCTGGAACCATGTACTGGCAGCCAACCTCCCCTGCTCCTCTGTAAAAGTTAAGCCAGCAAGGTGTTTGATTATCATTGCCAAATAAATTAATTGAGAACTACTATTATCATCTTAAAGCTTAATTCTTTCTCTTTGTACTTTCTGGATGCTTATAGGATGTTGATTCCTCTCCAATCTGCTGGGCTTCTGCAGGAGTTCCAGATTTTTCTCCCCACTGTGAGAGTTTTGTGCGTTGAGTGCAAAGCTGCAGTTACCACGTGCTTAGTTTAGCTGTGGTTTGTCCACCAGGGTTCCTGTGTTGGAAGCTTGCTCCTGAGTGTGGTGATATGGGGGTGGTGGAACCTTGAAGAGGTGGAGCTAGTGGTAGGTCACTGAGGACACTGCCCTCAGAAAGGGAGACCTGAAGATGCTGCCCTTAGAAGAGACTCTGGTTAGTTCTTGCATCTTGAGAGTCATTATGAAAGAGTAAGACTTCTCCACAGTCTCTGGCTTCCTAGCTCATCATGTGATCTCTCCTTTTTGCTTGTATTCCTGCAACAATGCGATCTGCCATGATGTTATATAGCCAAAGAAGGAACCCTCATCAGAGGCTGAATTAATAAGAACGTCTGATTTTGACTTTTTCAGCTTCCCAAACTGTAATATATAAACCTCTTTTCTTTATAAAGTACATAGCCCACAACCTCAAATATATGGGTCACTGGAGGAACCCAGAAACACCATGAAGGAACCCAGCAACACCATCAGGGTAGTGCCCAGGACACATTATCCATCAGATCTCTCATCAGACGAACCAGAGGGAGCACAGGGTTGGACATCTGCACCTCCACCAGCACAGTACTAACACCAGAGATGGGAGTTCAAATCATTCCCACAGGAGTAAAAGAACCTCTTCCCCAAGGAACAGTAGGCTTATTATTGGGACACAGTTCTTCTACTACAAAAGGACTTATGATAAGTCCTGGTGTAATTGATCCCGATTATGAAGGTGAAATAAAAATTATAGCTAGTTCTCCAAAGGGTATATCAGTAATTTCACCAGGAGACAGAATAGCACAGTTATTAATAATACCCAGCCTACATGATAAATTTTCCAGTAGTACAATAGAAAGAGGTTCCAGGGGATTAGGCTCCACAGTTGTAGATTGGTCTCTGCTGTCTTTAAATTTAGATTCTCGCCCAATGCAAAAACTAAATATTCAAGGATATGAATTTAATGGGCTACTGGTCACATGCAGACCTTAGCATCATATCTCATCAAGAATGGTCAAAACATTGACCATTACAACAAGCCAGTCAAACACTTTGAGGCCTAGGAGTGGCAACTAATCCCCATAGAAATGCAATGGTGTTAGATTGGAAGGATCCTGAAGGGATGTGAAAGAACTATGCAGCCATATTTATTGGATCATCTTCCTATAAATTTATGGGGATGAGATGTCCTAGATCAATTAGGTTTGCAATTAACAAATAATGGCAATCCAAATGCGCCCACTATTAGGGCTAGACAAGATTTTAGGAAAGAAAAAAGATTAGGAGAACAAGAACAAGGTATAGCAGCACCAATTCAAATAGATCAAGGAATAAATAAACATGGATTGGGTTTTCAGAAGGGGTCACTGAGACAATAAAAATTACTTGGAAATCAGAAAGACCACTATGGGTTTCTCAGTGACCCCTGAGTAAAGAAAAGACACAAGCAGCCCATAACCCAGTCAAACAACAATTAACAGAGGGACATATGCAACCTTCCGTATCTCCCTATAATACTCCCATTTTTGTCATTAAAAAGAAATCTGGTAAATGGAGATTATTGCAAGATTTAAGAGCCATTAATAATGAGATGCTTATCATGGGACCTGCTCAATCAGGGATTCCCCAATAATCTGCTTTGCCAAAAACCTGGTATGTTTTTGCTATAGATATTAAAGATTGTTTTTTTTTCAAATTCCAATTCATCCTGAGGATAGTCCACGTTTTGCATTTACTATTCCTGCACTAAATCATGAAGTTCCTGATCAGAGATTTGAATGGAAAGTACTCCCTCAAGGGATGGCTAACAGCCCAACTATGTGTCAAATTTTTGTTAACAAAGCAATCCAGCCACTTAGAAATCAAAATCCTGAACTACAAATATTTCACTATATGGATGATTTATTATTAGCACATAAACTTAAAAAAATTGCTTGAATATTATGCCACACTTACAAATTTAGTAAAAACATATAATCTAGAGATAGCAATAGATAAAGTACAATTAAATTTCCAATTAATTATTTAGGAGTTCTATTATCTTCAACCATGGTGCATTCACCAAAAATTCAAATACAAGTAGATCAACTCAAATCACTGAACGACTTTCAAAAATTATTAGAAGACATAAATTGAATAGGACCTTATCTAGGCATACCAACGGGAGAGTTGGGACCTTTATTTGCTATTCTAAAAGGTCCATCAGATCCAAATTCACCCTGCATGTTAACGCCTGAAGCAAGAAAGGCATTAAAAATCATTGAAACATATATGGAAAATATGCATTTGGATAGAATTGATATGAGTTTGCCTTTATTATTTATTGTAACACCAACAAAAAAAATATTCCTGCAGGAGTATTTTGGCAAGAAGGTCCATTATTGTGGATACATTTATCTTATTCTCCTAACACTATTCTTATTAGGTATCCTGAGGCTGTAGGACAATTAATACTCATAGGAATAAAAAGCAGCAAAGGGAGTGTTTGGAATTTCTCCCAATAAAATTATTACTCCATATACTATGGATCAAATTGTTGAGTAGGCTAATGAGTGAAATACTTGGACAATAATCATTTGTAAATCTAATATTTCATTTGATAACCACTTACCATCTAATCCTTTATTGTCTTTTTGGTCTTAGCATCCTATAGTTTTTCCAAAAATGACAAGAAAAACACCTATCATGAATGCTCCAAATATATTCACTGATGGGTCAAAAAATGGTACAGCAGTAGTAGTTACCCCTGATCAAACTTTTACATTTTCAGTACCCAAACAATCAGCTCAAAAGGTAGAGCTTAATGCAGTATTACAAGATTTTGTGATGTTTAAAGATTCTGTATTTAATTTATTTTCTGATAATCAGTATACAGTTAATGCTATAGTATCCCTTGAAGATGTTGGTAGGATTTCCCCTTCCTCTACTGTTTTCTCTTTTTTTTGCTATACAAAGTCTAATCTGGGACAGAAAAGATCCATTCTTTATAGGACATATCAGGGCACATACAGGATTGCACATACATAGTCTTCGTTTTCTCCCAAATTTAATTTCTTCACTTATACCTCAGTGTTGTAGCAGTGCTGTGTACCTGACATAGTGCTTTGATCTTATCACACCATTGTAGTGACCTGGAAGAGATTTAAGAGTCCATTCTGTTTTTGAGTTTGAATCATAGCTTTGATGTGGTCTTTCCTGTTTCATGTTCTTGTTCCTAATGTAAAAGTGTTTAACGCTTTTTGGTTGTTTGGGTAGTAGGGGGATAAAGTTTTAACTGGTTATTCTTGAATTGCTTTTACAATAAACCAATTTTATAATCTTTAAATCCATCAACTTTATATATATATTAAGTTAGGGCTTCTTAACTCTACTTATGATTGATGGAACACATTGATTTGGAATTTAAGATCTTCCAAAGCACTATTTGTTGTAATATTATTTTTTAAATATAGTGCCTTTTAAAAATAACATAAGGAAGTGACTGTAATACAAATAATGTTGATGTTTTAAGTTCTACTCATTTTAGGTATATGCATTCTATATAGAACATGGCAGAAAGATGAAAAGCAACAGTAATTGTGTATTCAGAATTCATACCAATCAGTGGTGAAACAGTGCAAAAGCAGGAGGCATTATCCATTGATTGATTTCATAGCTTTTGTATATCTGAGAAATGAGTGCTCAGATGAATTTTATCTTTTCAAGCATTTTTTTGTAAGAATTGTGGGTGTGCCTATCTTAACATTTATTTTCTGTATTTTAAAATCAAGTATTCTCCACGTTTTAAATGTTTTATATTAGAGATTTCTCTAATGCACACTTGTCAGATATATATATATATATATATATATATATATATATATATATATATATATATCTCCAATGTACCAATATTGTACATTTTGTTTTTAGATGTTAAGCACATGCTCATGTCAGGTACTTACAAAAATTGTTACATTATGTTTTCTTATGTAATTTTTTTGATTTGTTTATGTGATCCAAATATATTCTTTCCTTAAAAAAATCATGCTAAAATAAGTAGAGCACATCTAAATTTACATTTAAATACAAATGGAATTCTAATTTAGTGACCTGAAAAAATATGGACCTGTCCTTAAAAAAGCCCCCTTTCCAAAATTAGTTATCTCTCTGCCTAAATTGTGCTTAACAATGTTTTTTAAACTTAAATATTCTGAGTTAATTTGCATATTAGATAACTTAAGAATTACAATAACATTTTATTTATTGACATAAAATTGCTTGAACGACTAGTGGGTTTTTTTTTTTTGCCATCCTAGATATGTTACTGTAGTTTAATAAATATTAGCCAAATTGGAGTGGAAGTTAACTTATATATGAGTGTTGTCTTAAGAATGTTGCTTTACATTTCATGCAAAACTATTGATGATTTTGCCATTTTTATGTAGAAAGCTTAGGAGTTTACTACAGCTTTTTAAAGTTACCTCAGCATAAAATACAAATAGCCTTACCTGTTATTTCTTGTATACTCAGTATGGTATTGCTAAATTCAGTGATGATTTGAAGTTTAAAAATTATTATTCCTGAATCTCTGTAAATGCACCTGAACCGGTATTTAAAATAACCCCCATGGGAACACACTTTAAGAAATACAGTATTCCATGGAGTGTGGTGGTGCACCCATGTAATCCCAGCTACTGTGAGCCTGACTCACAGGTCATGTCAAGGTCAAAAGGGTAGAATTTAAACCCTGCTGAAGCAGGGTTTTGAATTTGAGGCCAGCCTCGGCAACTTAATGAGAGTTGGTTTTAAAATAAACAGTTAAGAAAGGGTCTACAGGGGTAGCTCAGTGGTGGAACAACCATGGATTCAATCCCCAGTATTGTAAAAAACACAAACACATTCCATAAACATTTGTCTTCATATTTTTCTAAATATGCAACTGTTGTAACCGCAGGGCAGGCATGTTTAGAACAGTATTTTCTGCTAGATGAACAAGGAATTTCTAAGTTGTGAAGCTTCCTAAGCTGCTTGTTTTAAGAATGTAGAGCTCGGGTCCGGGATTGTGGCTCAGTGAGCAGAGTGCTTGCCTAGCATGCATGAGGCACTGAGTTCAATCCCCAGCACCATATAATAATACACAAATGAAATAAATGTATTGTGTCCATCTATAATTAAAAAAAGAGAAAGAATGTAGACCTCTTCATGAGTCTTGCTGGATAGGCCTCCTGCTTTTTGTGCCATGGTTCAGTGGTTCTGAAGCCTATCTGTGCATTAGATTCACAGTGGGACCTTAAAAAAAATCTAGGTACATTTCAATAGATCCTGATTTACAGGGTATAGGATAAGGACTGAGAATCTTAGTTTTCAAACTGTTACCCAGGTGGTTTTAATGTGCATCCATGGGTGAAAACTATCATCAGCCTTGGAGGAGAATGTTAGCAAACAGACTCAATGTCTTTTGAGTTTTAACACTCAGCTCTCTTCTCCCCAGACCCCAGCGGCAGACATAGGCGAAGCTTCCAGGCTCTGAGTCCTACACCTTGGCCCAAGGTTATCTCCAAGAGATGGCAGTACAGGGGATTTCATCTAAACTTATTTGTGTTTTCTTTAAAAGCAGGTAATTTATGGAGGTACTGAGCTATATACTTGCTGTCAGAATCATGTTTAATTCTCCCAAAAACCCTACAAAGTAGTTAGAATTATAATTTTATAAGGAGAAAACAAAAGGGCAGAATGAACAAGGAAAGAAATATGTCCAAGCTTACACAACTAGTAGATGGTAGAATTTAAACCAAAGCAAGTCTGACTGCAGCATTTACATGATTCACCTTCACACCAAGGGAACCCAATAAGAATATTCTTGATATAAGACAGGGAGCAGAAATGAAGGTTGGACTTTAGGGAGTAGTGGGGTCTGGGGAAAGCAGAGACTCATTGCCACTCAGCTCTGGCCAGTTGTTACCAGGCCTGGATGTGATCCCCAGTATAGATGAGACATCTCATTTCCTAAGAAACAGTATAAAGAGTTTGAAATTTTAAGCATGAATATTTTACAACTTTAAAACAAGCCATTCAACCTTTATTACAGACTACATTCTCCTCATTATTTTTCATTCTTGCTAAAGAAAGCTCTAGCCAAGACAGAGGTGCTGAATGATAGCACAAATAATACATTAAGCTTTCTACTTTCTTGGTGAGGGATTGATATTTCCCATAAACAGGGTCTATACTGACCTATACTTGCTCTTTATCTTTCTTTCTCTGGAATTGCTATAGACAAGTGTTCTGGGAAGTCAAAGATGAGCTATGAATACTGAAAAACCATTATGTTCTGAAGGTTATGATGTCAAGGTCAAGGCCTAGTTTCCTTGCCATCTCTATGGTCAGGAAGGATGAGAATATTATAATGTCATAGACAGGTGTTAAGATATAAACCTTTAGCCAGGCTAGTGATGCAGAACTGTAATCCCAGCTACTTGGGTGGCTGAGACAGGAAGATCACAAATTCGAGGTCACCTGGGAAACTTAGTGAGAGGCACTGTCCCAAATAAAATAAGTTTCAGGGTATACTTGGTGGTAGTGCATTTGCCTCATACGTGTGATGTCCTGGGTTTTAACTCAAGTACCAAGAATGTTGTAGATATAGAAACAGACACACACACACATGCACATTCACACACGCACACACACACACACACACACACATACACACTCGCACACACAAAGCAAACAAAAAAAAAACATACAACTCTCTAATCAATTTACTGCAGAGCATAGATTTTGCTCAATTTTCTTGTATCATTTTCTAATTTGTGTATATTAATTAGGCATGGCTGAGAAGCATGATTAATGTTTCTCTTGCATGTATTCATTCAGTAAGCATGTAGGCTGAGAAGAATTTTAGAACTTGGAGAAATATAGCATTTGTAATTTCATGGGGCATTGCTTAAAATCTGACTTGATCAGATGTGGACCCTTTCTTTTTTCCCCTGGGTACTGGAAATTGAACCTAGCTAGTGGTACTATATGCAAGGAAAGTGTTCTACCACTGAACTACATTCCTAGCCCTTTTTATTTTTGAGACAGTGTCTCCTGAAGTAGATTTTGAGCCTTTTAATAAAAAGAATTTCAGACTAAAGAGTGTCAAAAGCAAATTTTAAGACATTCATTTCTTTTTCTTTATAATGCATTAGGTATTTTTAAAAAACAGTGCAGTATGTTGCAACAAATACATCATAAGTGGCTATAAAACTACAGGATCTGAATGTTGGCACTTTGATGTTGAAGAGGACAAAAGCTTATTTCCATAACCGCTATAGCAATGGTCCAGATTCCTTTAGTTTGGGTTATTCATCTGAACATAATAGTAGCTGTCTTCTTGTTAGCAGAACCAAACTTTATTCTTTCAGGAGATATAGGGGGTCATAACTGGTACCCTACAAAAACAGATGCAATGTAATTAGTTATTCTTAAGGAGGAACTTCAGATAAACACATTTCAGTTGAAAATTCTAAGGTCATTAAAAATTGCAGTTTTTAACTTGAAGGAAAATACATATTTGAAGAATATGAATGACTTATTTCAGAACTTGAGCCATTTGAAAATAGTGTGGATTATGCTTAGAAGAAAATTTCAGAATGTTCTGGATTTTTTTTAGTAATGAAAAAACAATGATTTAAAGTGGTTCTGGATGTTTAAGTATTTATAGATTAATGTTATAACTAATAATTCTGTACAAATCTGCATCTTTAAATACAAATTGTTTCTCAAATTAAAACCTTGCTTGGTTGTATTTTCTAATATTCACAACCTGTTTTATTGGATCATCCACCTATGCCAGGATGCCTTTAGAATTTATGACTGAGAATGATATATTTAATTTGTAATTAAATGTTTCAATTTGCAGTTTCTTAGAATACTACCTCTTGCAATTATTTTTTTGACATTTTAGACTGTTACTTCACTTCAGTAGCTGTTTATTGAATATTTTATACAGTGCCAAATCACCATGGGAGCATTTGAATATTAAATGATAAATAAGCATTTTATCTAATATATTCTATCAGTGAACTAATTAAGAGAAAAATGTCTGCGTTAAGGAATTAGGAGAAATATTCATGGAGAAACTGGTCTTTGACTTAGGGATTCAGGGATGGGTTGAATGGTATATAGACAAGTGGATGCATTTGTTAATCAGTGTTTAACTTGAATAAAATAGATATTTGAAGAATATAAATGGCTTATTTCATAACTTGAGCCACTTGAAAATATCGTTGGATTATGTTTCAAAGAAAATTTCAGAATATTCTGTAACACTGATGATGACGATTGAAGGGAGAAGTGATTAGAGTGACTGTAGGAAAGTAATTTAAAGATAATATTAAATTAGGTAATAGATATTGTTTGAAAAGGCAAATTAAGGACTGTAGAAATTGTGCATAGCAATTGTATTTGTCTTTAAAATGAGTATTACTCAGTAATTGTCAACTGGTTCTGGGTGATTCCATTGATAAAGCATATTTCTAATGGATGTTTTTGCTCTGGTCCAAGATGATAGACAACACTTAACTGCATCAGAAATATGCCTCTGCAGGTGAAGTGGCGTGATCACCACTATTCCGTTAAAGAAGAAAGCCTGTGTTAGTCCAGGTCATCTTGTTCGCATTTGGCAGACATTACACCCTAGAGTGGAAAGAAAAACAAAAGTTCAGTTGTTGTAATCACCTTAAATTATATACTGGATGTGTTATTTTAAATTTGGGAGGGTAGAGTTATAAGAGGAGGGTAGAGAACAGAGGAGATTCATTGATTGCAGACTTTATATTTCTACCAGTTGGTTTCCGTATATATAGAATGAAGTATCTTTCTATACTTAAAGAAGATAAGGCTGGTTATGAACTATTGTCACATTAATAGTGCATTAAAAATTGTTGGAAAGATCAATTCAGAAAGAAACCTTAGAGAAAGAAAATATTTTCATACCATAAATTTAGTGTGCCTGTGTTAAGCATTTGATTTTATTATCTAGTGTTGTGCTAGATTCTGTAGACAAATCAGAGAAATAGATTTAATGTTGGTCTTGAATTTTATCAATATCCTAGCATTCCTGACTACATTTTCAGGGAGACAACTTCACCATCAGGTGGAGGCAGTGAGTTAGCACAGGTAAATGCTATGTTCCAGGCACAGTCAAATTTAGGGGTAATTAAAAAAAATAAAGAAATCAACTATGAAAATGAAAACAAAAAGAAGAAAACATAACAACAGAAATAGGAAGCTTCTCTGTAGATTTCCTAGGGGTTAGTTCCCAGAAGACATTTTATACTAACAGTTCTATGAGATTTTAGATAATTCCACATGTGTATAGCTCTACCTAACACTGAATTTTAAGTATGGTGAGGGGAGGGGCTTTATTTCCTTTGTGTGTATGTGTGTGTGTGTGTGTGTGTGTGTGTGTGTGTGTGTGTGTGTGGTGCTCGGGATTGAACCCAGGGCTCTATACATGTAAAGCAATCACTCTACCAAGTAAGCAATGTCCCCAGCCAGTTTGTTTCCTTTTATTTATTTCTTTTTTTTATATTTCCCTTTTTCTTCCTTCTACAGTCTTCTCTTATTTCCCATTTTGAGACTGATTACTTGATGAAGTCTTTATGTCTACTGCTCTCCAAACATAGGGATGCCTAAGAAATGTTTTATGAATAATGAAAGTATACATTTAGAATTATGTAAAGCCAAATAGAATTTACATGGTATTTCATTATTATGTTCTTTATGTTGAATACAATGACTAATATTTTCTTTTTATAAGCCCTTTTATTACTAGTTTTAAGTTTTTTATTTTCATTAATATGAATCACAAACAGAATATAAGGCCCTGATTTGAAGATAATTGATGATTGTCCCTTTAACTTATTTTTGTATTCTAAAAAAAGCCATATGCACTTGATTATGTAATACTGCAATTTGAAGATAGTTATCCTTGCACAACAGATCAAATTAGTTTGTTCTTTCACTGTGTTTCATTATCCATGCTGAACCTATTTAGAGAAAACTTTATTTACATGGAAAACTTTCAGAGTCAACATGAGTGAAAAACTATTGAGTTGTTTCATTAGATATGTAAATATTTACTTAATCATTAATAACTTAAATATATCTTAGTGGATACGATTTATGATAAAAATTGACATGCTCACTCATGTTTATAGCACATAATGAAACATAATTTACTTATTCATTCGCTATTTGACAGATGTTTATGTTGTTTCCAATTCTTATCTATTATGAATTAAAGCTTCTATGAATGTTCCAACATGAATCTTTGCTTTGATGTATATTTCTAGTTTTCTTAGGTGAATTCCAAAGAGTGAAATGGATGGGTCATACAGTAACTAGATATTACACTTTTTAAGAAGCAGTTTCTTTAAAGAGGTCTTGCTTACTATTTTACCTTCTCAGCAACAATGTGTGTGAGTTCTATTTGTTCCATATTTTTGCCAATGCTTGTTATGTCAGTGTTCATAATTTTAGTTCATGGTATTTATTTAGTGGTGTCTTATTCTAATATTCATTTGCACTTTTGGTAACCAATCATCTGAAGCATCCTTTCATATACTAATTTCTATCTTGTTCTTACATTTATAAATTGGGTAGCTTTCTTTTTCTAGTATTGACTTTTAGTATTTTAAATATATTGTACATAAGGAAATGTGTGTGTGTATGTATATGTATATATATGTGTCTGTGTGTACATGTGTGTGCGCATGCGCATATATATGTATATATGAATGACACTGATGATACTGTAATGCAATCTGTGGCCCAAAGGGTTGTTTTTCATGACAAAAGTTTTCAATTATTATAAAAGCTGTTGCACATGTTTGTCCTAAAAATATTTGCCTATCCCAAGATCATGTTATATTTTTCTACTTTTTCTTATTCTCTAAGTTCTATATTTCCACCTTATTCATTTAGGTCTGTGATAACACTATGATTTTTAGTAAGGAATGAAGCAGGAGTTGAGGAGTATTTTATTTTCCACATATGTATATACAGAGCTCTGACAAAGTGTATTAAAGTGACATTTTCAAGCCCAGGAATCATCTAGTTTGCACATGACAGATATTCTGTTCTATAGATTTGTCTATTCTATGTGCTTGCTATGTTGTTTTGATTATACTACCTCTGCAATAATTCTTGAAATCATGTTTTCTAAGTTCCTAATTATGTAAATATTGTTTTGACCATTCTAGAGCTTCTGTTTTTCCAATAAAATTTAGAAATGCTTGTCAATTAAAAAAATAACCTACAAAAATTTTGATTGAGTTTGTGGTGAATCTATAGGTCAATTTTGGGAAGATTGAGGGCTGGGGTTGTAGCTCAGGGATAGAGCGCTTGCCTAGCATGTGCGAGGCCCTGGGTTCGATCCTCAACACCACGTAAAAATAAATAAATAAAATAAAGTTATTGTGTGCAACTAAAAAATAAATATTTTAAAAATCTTTGGGGAAAATTGATATCTTACTCTTAAAAATAGGTCTCTTATCTGTGAACATTGGCTGTCTCTCCATTCATTTGTATATTTTCTATGTCTTTTAGCTGTGTTTTATAATTTTCAATGTAGAGATCTTTCACTTCTCTCTTTAGATTATTTGCAATAGCTTGATTTTGCTTAATTTAAACTATAACATTATTTTAAGCTTTTTAAAATTTATTTAGTTGTAGATGAACACACAGTATCTTTATTTATTTTTATGTGATGCTGAGGATTCAACCCAGTGCCTCAGTTATAGGAGGCAAGCACTTTAACACTGAGCTACATCCTCACCCCCTATTTTAAGCTTTTTATTAATGATATTTAAAAGAAGCTGTACCTTATACTCATTTTTCACTACTATCTTTAAATGTTTTGAATGTGGGTCAGGATTTTCTCTTCTGCTGGGCTTGGGCTTTGGTGTGCTATTGAGTGAGGATCAGGAGATCCCTTTGTATTTTTCAGTCCAGCCGGCAGCCTGGGAGAGTTCAGCATGCTCTGCAGTCCTGCTGTCAGTTTATTATGTAGTGTGTTAGTCCCTCAGCTGGCTTTTGCACCTTAGCAGTTCTCTTTATGTCCAAATACTCCTGAGTCTGACATTCTGAGGGCTACTGCATGGTACCTGTGAAGAACTGAAGGACTTCAGAAGGGTTCCTCTTCGCTCATCTGCCCCATCCCCTGCTTTAAGTAGGTGCCTGCCTTGCAGTGGAGAAGGCTCTGTAGGTCTTTCTCAATTTGGCTGCTCTGCCTGCAACATACTTCAGCACTTGGTGAAGGCTTGTGGAACTCAACCTGTGACTAGTACTCCTTGGGACTCCAATTTTAGATGAAGCCTATAAAAGTCCCTTAATCATGTAGCTGATTACCCTGAGCCTGAGCTATAGCAGGTTCTTATTCCTCTTGTTGTGTCTCCAGGTATGAGAGCAGCTATAGCTCTATGTGTACTTAGTTAGGGCGCATCACTTTCTAGAATGCATTCAATTCAAGTGTCTTTGCATCATTTAGCTCTCTGAAAAATCTGTGAATGTACTGAAATATGGAAGTGTAATGTAAAGTTTTAAAAAATATTCACTTAAGATGCACAGAGAAGAAACTAATTTTCTTAATACATTTGTCCCTGTCTTGGTAAAAGTATTTGGTGTATTGCTTGTAATATGTGAGCTTATTGGTAATATATTTGTAATATGTGAACTCAAGAAATTTAAATAGCATTCTTAGGTGGATTTTTTTTGTACTGGGGACTTAAACCTGAATGTTCAGTAGAACTACATCCCAGCACTTCTTATTTTTTATTTTGAAACTGTGTCTCGCTAAGTTGCCTAGGGCCTCACTAAGTTGCTGAGACTGTCTTTGAATTTTCTATCCTTCTTCCTGAGCCTCCTGAATTGCTGGGATTATAGGTGTGCAACACTGTGTCCAGCCTTAGGTGGACTTTCACACCCCATCCAACTCCATTTTCTTTGTTCTTTTTTGTGAGCAGCATTTCCTAAAAATGTGCTGCAAAATGTATGTAGATCTTCCCAAATTTAAGAGATTTGAAAGCATAATGCCAGTTGCATGGTAGAAAACAATTTGTTTAATGCTTGGCTTGTGAAAAGTGGAAGATATTACATAGTTTGATGAGTAAGTAAATCTAGTTACATGACTGTTCAAATTATGAATTTCAAAGAAGTGCTAGTAGGTAGAGTGTGTTGTTTAAGGAACTCACATTTTAACATTGTACAGGGAACAAATAGCTCTCCAGAAGATAGATGATTACTATGATAATTATGATTAATTTGGGGGGTGGTGCCAGGAATTGAACCCAGGTTCACTCAACCACTGAGCCACAGCTTCAGCCCATTTTATGTTGTATTTATTTTTTTAAAATTTATTTATTTTAATTAGGTATATATGACAGCAGAATGCATTTTGATTCATTGTACACAATTGCAGTTACACTTTACATTTCTATGGTTGTACACAATGTAGTGTCACACCTTATGTGCAGTCATACATATACCTAAGATAATGATATCCATCTTTTCCACTATCTTTCCTGCCACCACACATTCTCGCTCCCTCTCCTTTGCCCAAAGTTTCTCCATTTTCCCCATACCTCCCCCATCCCCATAATGGATCAGCATCCACGTATCAGAGAGGTTTTTTGGGATTGGCTTACTTCGCTTAGCATGATATTCTGCAACTTCATCCATTTACCAGCAAATGCTATAATTTTATTCTCTTAATGCTGTGTAATATTCCATTGTGTATATATACCACAGTTTCTTTATCCATTCGACTATCGAAGGGCATCTAGGTTGCTTCCACAGTTTAGCTTTTGTGAATTGAGCTGCTATGAATATTGATGTGGCTGCATTACTGTAGTATGCTGATTTTAAGTTTTTTGGGTATAGACCAAAGAGTGGTTTGTGAATCAACTTAACAGAAGAGGTGAAAGACTTCTACAGTTAAAACTACAGAACAAAAAGGAAGGAAATTGAAGACCTTAGAAGATGGAAAGATCTCCCATGCTCTTGGATAGGCAACATTAGTATTATCAAGGGAAGGAGAAATCCTACCAACATCTTCAAGGGATACTATAGCATTAACTGTATACTTACTATCAGAAAATAAATTAAATACAGAATCTTTAAACATCACAAAATCTTGTAATACTGCATTAAGCTCTACCTTTTGAGCTGATTGTTTGGGTACTGAAAATGTAAAAGTTTGATCAGGGGTAACTACTACTGCTGTACCATTTTTTGACCCATCAGTGAATATATTTGGAGCATTCATGATAGGTGTTTTTCTTGTCATTTTTGGAAAAACTATAGGATGCTAAGACCAAAAAGACAATAAAGGATTAGATGGTAAGTGGTTATCAAATGAAATATTAGATTTACAAATGATTATTGTCCAAGTATTTCACTCATTAGCCTACTCAACAATTTGATCCATAGTATATGGAGTAATAATTTTATTGGGAGAAATTCCAAACACTCCCTTTGCTGCTTTTTATTCCTATGAGTATTAATTGTCCTACAGCCTCAGGATACCTAATAAGAATAGTGTTAGGAGAATAAGATAAATGTATCCACAATAATGGACCTTCTTGCCAAAATACTCCTGCAGGAATATTTTTTTTGTTGGTGTTACAATAAATAATAAAGGCAAACTCATATCAATTCTATCCAAATGCATATTTTCCATATATGTTTCAATGATTTTTAATGCCTTTCTTGCTTCAGGCGTTAACATGCAGGGTGAATTTGGATCTGATGGACCTTTTAGAATAGCAAATAAAGGTCCCAACTCTCCCGTTGGTATGCCTAGATAAGGTCCTATTCAATTTATGTCTTCTAATAATTTTTGAAAGTCGTTCAGTGATTTGAGTTGATCTACTTGTATTTGAATTTTTGGTGAATGCACCATGGTTGAAGATAATAGAACTCCTAAATAATTAATTGGAAATTTAATTGTACTTTATCTATTGCTATCTCTAGATTATATGTTTTTACTAAATTTGTAAGTGTGGCATAATATTCAAGCAATTTTTTTAAGTTTATGTGCTAATAATAAATCATCCATATAGTGAAATATTTGTAGTTCAGGATTTTGATTTCTAAGTGGCTGGATTGCTTTGTTAACAAAAATTTGACACATAGTTGGGCTGTTAGCCATCCCTTGAGGGAGTACTTTCCATTCAAATCTCTGATCAGGAACTTCATGATTTAGTGCAGGAATAGTAAATGCAAAACGTGGACTATCCTCAGGATGAATTGGAATTTGAAAAAAAAACAATCTTTAATATCTATAGCAAAAACATACCAGGTTTTTGGCAAAGCAGATTATTGGGGAATCCCTGATTGAGCAGGTCCCATGATAAGCATCTCATTATTAATGGCTCTTAAATCTTGCAATAATCTCCATTTACCAGATTTCTTTTTAATGACAAAAATGGGAGTATTATAGGGAGATACGGAAGGTTGCATATGTCCCTCAGTTAATTGTTGTTTGACTGGGTTATGGGCTGCTTGTGTCTTTTCTTTACTCAGGGGTCACTGAGAAACCCATAGTGGTCTTTCTGATTTCCAAGTAATTTTTATTGTCTCAGTGACCCCTTCTGAAAACCCAATCCATGTTTATTTATTCCTTGATCTATTTGAATTGGTGCTGCTATACCTTGTTCTTGTTCTCCTAATCTTTTTTCTTTCCTAAAATCTTGTCTAGCCCTAATAGTGGGCGCATTTGGATTGCCATTATTTGTTAATTGCAAACCTAATTGATCTAGGACATCTCATCCCCATAAATTTATAGGAAGATGATCCAATAAATATGGCTGCATAGTTCTTTCACATCCCTTCAGGATCCTTCCAATCTAACACCATTGCATTTCTATGGGGATTAGTTGCCACTCCTAGGCCTCAAAGTGTTTGACTGGCTTGTTGTAATGGTCAATGTTTTGACCATTCTTGATGAGATATGATGCTAAGGTCTGCATGTGACCAGTAGCCCATTAAATTCATATCCTTGAATATTTAGTTTTTGCATTGGGCGAGAATCTAAATTTAAAGACAGCAGAGACCAATCTACAACTGTGGAGCCTAATCCCCTGGAACCTCTTTCTATTGTACTACTGGAAAATTTATCATGTAGGCTGGGTATTATTAATAACTGTGCTATTCTGTCTCCTGGTGAAATTACTGATATACCCTTTGGAGAACTAGCTATAATTTTTATTTCACCTTCATAATCGGGATCAATTACACCAGGACTTATCATAAGTCCTTTTGTAGTAGAAGAACTGTGTCCCAATAATAAGCCTACTGTTCCTTGGGGAAGAGGTTCTTTTACTCCTGTGGGAATGATTTGAACTCCCATCTCTGGTGTTAGTACTGTGCTGGTGGAGGTGCAGATGTCCAACCCTGTGCTCCCTCTGGTTCGTCTGATGAGAGATCTGATGGATAATGTGTCCTGGGCACTACCCTGATGGTGTTGCTGGGTTCCTCCATGGTGTTTCTGGGTTCCTCCAGTGACCCATATATTTGAGGTTGTGGGCTATGTGCTTTATAAAGAAAAGAGGTTTATATATTACAGTTTGGGAAGCTGAAAAAATCAAAATCAGACGTTCTTATTAATTCAGCCTCTGATGAGGGTTCCTTCTTTGGCTATATAACATCATGGCAGATCGCATTGTTGCAGGAATACAAGCAAAAAGGAGAGATCACATGATGAGCTAGGAAGCCAGAGACTGTGGAGAAGTCTTACTCTTTCATAATGACTCTCAAGATGCAAGAACTAACCAGAGTCTCTTCTAAGGGCAGCATCTTCAGGTCTCCCTTTCTGAGGGCAGTGTCCTCAGTGAACTACCACTAGCTCCACCTCTTCAAGGTTCCACCACCCCCATATCACCACACTCAGGAGCAAGCTTCCAACACAGGAACCCTGGTGGACAAACCACAGCTAAACTAAGCACGTGGTAACTGCAGCTTTGCACTCAACGCACAAAACTCTCACAGTGGGGAGAAAAATCTGGAACTCCTGCAGAAGCCCAGCAGATTGGAGAGGAATCAACATCCTATAAGCATCCAGAAAGTACAAAGAGAAAGAATTAAGCTTTAAGATGATAATAGTAGTTCTCAATTAATTTATTTGGCAATGATAATCAAACACCTTGCTGGCTTAACTTTTACAGAGGAGCAGGGGAGGTTGGCTGCCTGTACATGGTTCCAGAAAAAGGAAAACATTAATGATAAAGAGGGAGAGCAACCAAACATATCAGAAATGAGTGCTTTTCTTTTTTAAGATCATCTTTTAGCTTTGATTTCAGTGAACCCTAAACAACGATCCAAGATATTACCTCTGTTCATCCTGATAAGAGCTGACAAGAGTCATGGAGACCACTTGAAGTCCTCTGCCTTCCTGTTCCACTCTGACCCAGGTTGCTGACATGGAGATCTGCAAATGGATACAGGTCCTAAATGGCAGGCATCAAGCAGGGTACCAGGACACAGAATAGAACCCTTCCCTCCAGGAGGCTACTGGAAGTGACGAAATGCAATTGATGACTTACACCCAATGGGACACTGCTTCACAGAATGCCATAGAGCTCAGGAACATATCCAGCCATACTATCTTGACCCTTGCTGCATGTCCAGGTAATGCAGTATACTGGCCACAACCAGAAACTGTGTCACAAGACTGCAGTTCAAATCTTAGCTCTGCCACTTACCATCTGGGTGATCTGGGCGGCTCCTCAATCTATCCACATCTCAGTTCCCCATCTGTAAGATCTGGGGAGTGATGATGTCTACCCTCTGAGATTATAGTGGGAAGTAAAAGAATCTGTACATACAAAAGTAGCTCATATTGTGCCCTGGATATGTAACCACGTTCATCAATCTAACCCAATTAGCGCAATGTACAAAAGCACATTCATCTTTGCCCCATTTATCCTATCTCCAGCCAAAAGAAACGTTATGAAAATGAACTTTTCCCTCAAACTTTTTTGCCAACTGAGTGAAATTAACCTTTAACTTCCACCTCCCACGGATGGCTGGGCTGAGATCTTTCCACCACTATGTGGATTTCTATTCACAGAGTTTCCTTACAACCTCTTAGGGAGGTGTGATCCCAGCTAGAAGCCTCATGGTCCTGATAATAAAATTAAAAGGTCATCACTCTGTACAGCTCTGGTGGGGGACAACAGGCTGCTTTTGTGGATGAAGCAGCCACTGTCCACAGGAAAACAGCTGCCCCACGTCCACCTGCACCCAAATGTCCTACCTAGCACACCGCCCAACAATTCCCTGCAAATCTGTCTGACCATGCAGAGAAGAAGTGTAAATGGGAATCTCAGCACACATGAAGAGTCAGTCACAACAAGGCACTTGGGGAAATAGATATCAACAAGGATGTTAGGAGATCAGGCAAAGTATAAAATGAGTGATAAGAACAGGGATAATTTCAACAGGGGGATAGTTGAACACACTATCATTGAAAGAATCAAGTGTATACTAACCATAGGATTGAAATTTGAAAACAATAGGCAATGCATATGTAGATGATTTTAGTAATCCATGCTCTCTTTAAAATGAGGCTTTGGGAGAAGAATAAGATAAGTGTGAGTTTTGCATTTTGTGTCCAGAACATGATGTGATAAAGGAATATATGGAGCAGGTGACATGCGTATTTCTTCCACCATTTCTGGGAGTATGTTTTGAAACCCTACCATTTAGAATTTGGGGGTAAAAACAGGTGAACCCTGGGTTTATGTGTATAGAGATGATGCATGAATAGACCATATGGTGAATAAAAAATATAACAGGTTACTATTTTAAATTATGGATTGAATTGATATTTCAAAAAATACATGAAATCTGGCATTCACATACAAACATTCAATCCAAGTAGTTATACATGTAGTGGTAATACTAGGGTTACTAATTATAACAAACTGTGTTTGAGTTTTGCTTTGAAAATGATGATGGAATTCAAAAGTTATGTGATATAAAAGAAATCTCATGAAAAAGCAAGTAAAGCAACATGGAGAATTACATGGGATCTGATAGAGGGAGTGAATGAAAGTGAATCATATGCATATCAATTTGTGAATTGTGGATGAAATGATACATCCAATGATGTATATATACTGAAGAAATAGGAAAATAACAATTTTGAATAAAAATTTAATTCAAAATACACATCATGTCCCATATGAATATACTTTCATTGATGTTAAACTGGGTCACTTAGTGTAGAAATATTAGGGTTAGTACTCAATATTCACTGAAGTTCATTTTGAGTATTCCAAAATGAATATGTATGTCAGAAAATGAATATTTCTGAAAAATATCTCCTGAAAAGTTGATTATAAATCCACACAGATGGACATGAAAGAATCAAGGTAGTATAAGTATATGACACATATAGTTAATGTTTGCAAATTCATAATATATATATATATATATATATATATATATATATATATATATATATTTAATACATTAAAATGTAATTGTATGCATGCCAATTGAAATTCATAAGGGGATATATATATCCTTCACATATGTACTCAAAATATTCATTTTCCTCTACATTGTTTCATGTCTAAACTTGTTGAAGTAAAAGCTCACCACAGCTTGAATTTTTATTTACCTCAGTGTGTTGGGGGGCAGTGATCTCTTCATGAAATTCGTATTTACCAAAGTGAGAGAACTCTCAAAAATACACCTGTGATGGCAGTAGGATTATATATATGTATAAAAAAATATACATTGTGACCCAGGCGACAGAGACAGGGAGTCAGGAAGTTACATATTTGTTGATTTTGAAAATTCTTGGAGAAGTAAAATGAGAAAAATGTGTCACAGGTTTACAATATGTATCTCTGATGAAGCAAAAGGCAAGGCCAAGTGTACACCATGCCTCCTATCAAATGCCTCTACTTCTATTCCTTTAGGATTATTTTAAGGATGTTAGGATAAGTAGTCAGAGCCTAGAAAGTTATGGGTTAGTGTCAGAGAATCAATATTTCAAATAGCAAAATGGAAAATGAGTCTAATACATATGGGAACACGTGGCACATAAAAATCTTCCACTGTCATCCACCACAATGCCTAGACATTACTATCACCCTAAAGAAGACACAATGGGAGGAGAAGAGGACAAAATCTGTGAATACATATCTGAAATTGGAAATTCCGAGGAGCTCACAAACTTGGGTGTGGCAGAAGAGATCCCAAAAGTAGAGGACAGGGTAAACATTCCACAAACATGGAACTTTGCTGGCCTAATGACTTCTTGACTATCTACCTCTGACATTCGTCCACTAGAAATAGAGCTTTGTGTTTTAGCTTCCTTTGTAGTGAGATCATGAAAGCTTGGTCTGTGTCTATGTGAACAGGAGGACATGGGTTCATATTTTCCAATAGGAACAGGAGGCAGCAGAGCTGAATCCTATCTATGCAGGTAACTGTAACCGTTGGGGTATGAATGTCTCCCTGGGTGCATTTTGAAGCCTTTGGGTCACTGCCCAGTTTTAATGGCATTTCTTACAGCTTCCCTGGAAAATTGGTGTTTGTTTTTGAAATACAAAATGGTCAACCAGGACACAGTGCTGGAGGGAGATCTGCCACATTGGGTGAGTCAGGGTCTGAAGGCAAAAACACAAACTGGGCTGCTACCCCATATATCTTTCCCACTTGAGCTTAGCAACTTGTTTCTGAGCATCGCACCAAATCCTCTTCCCACAACAACATGTCTTTATATTTTCGGGTCTCCTGGCTGCACCTTGTCAGTCACATATCATTTGGAAGCCAATGACAGAACCACAGGGGCCCACCACATATGTTGGATCACACACCTGCACTACACTGCTCCAGGCCCAGTTCCCTGCTGGCTTCTACTCACTGGCATCTCTGTTCTTCACCATGGTCATGAATTCCACTCAGTCAAAAATGGCACTCGCTGGTTCAGTCATGATGAGCAACAGGAGATCTAAAGGTTCTCCAGGGATTTCTGGTCATGGGATTCTCAAAAACTTCATGGTATTGTCCTAGCCATATTTCAAGAATGAAGAAGTTGACACTGTGGGTTTTGATTTATTCAAGATCCATTAAGTGTTGAGGAATCTCCTTTCAGTAAAAGCTGTGGAGATTGCATGCAGGCAAGGTTCCCAAGGAGTGGCGAAAGGTCACAGGAATCCAGGCCCATTGGGGTCTAAAATATGAGGTTCCTGTGAGTTTTCCCTCTCAACTATAGCTGAGAAGGCTTTCACAGCAAAATCATGTGAAATCCTGGCTGAGATTCCCAGTGCTGGGGAGAAAGCCACCCTCAGCCTAGATCTCAGTTTCCAAAGGCTCCTCTAATGCCTGGCCTTCTAAAATCCCAACACAATTCATGGCAATAGTTCTCTGAGATCAGTTCCAGTACTCAGTCTCTAATGGCATCACACCAGAGTTCAAGCTGAGGTGGACCCAGTCATCTTTTCCAACCACCACACAATGGACCACTATTCTAACAAAAACACTCCCACATGGCCCTCATCTTCTTCCATACAGACACTCATCATAACATTCTGGCTGGGGGTTTCTATAGGGTGAGCAGCCTTAGAAGGTGTGCAAAGAAAGCTCTCATGCCCATCATATGCCAAATGTCATGGTGGCCTGGACACCCTCCCTGAGAAACAGGATAGATAAAATGGGCCTGTAGTTAATATTGCTCTGCTTGTCAAATTAGAGACCTCCTGCCTGCCAGGGGTAGATTCTTTATGTGTACTGGACTCATGAAAAAACCCAAACACCTGTGTGCTAGTTACTGGAGGGCTTGCAACAACTCATTTGACCCAGAGGATCCCTGTTCTGACTTCATAGAGGTCAGGAGCCATTCCACAGGATGTCAAGAGACTTCATCCAATAGTACACTTATTTTTCATTCTTTTAGATTGGGATGGACACATGGGATTTTTCTTGAGTTTCCTGGGGTGCTGAGAATGTAATTCACAGCCACACACAGGGCCAAGAGTCTGATTCAGACACAGCTTTTACAAAGCACTTTTCTTCAAAGGCACAGATTAGGCCTCTTCCTTTTCATTTGAAACTGTTTTCTTGAGGAGTCCCAAAGGAGTGCCCTAAGGCAAAAACCTCCCTGACATTCAGGGGAACAGAACAATAGGGAAGAAAGAAGCCTGGAGAAAAATTTTCTTTAATTGAACACGGTGGCACTGACAGCTCCTGATCATGCAACTTGGGTTACTATCTATCCAAGCAGGGATTCTCCAGAGAGATCCTTACCAGTCGTGCTAATTTTTGAGTTTTCTGAGATGCTTGGCATGCCCTGCAGCAATCCAGTCCATGGCCATGTCACAGAGCTTGAATGTGGTACACATCTTGGACACAAAACCTCGAACCCCTTCAGAGAGTGGCCAAAATTCAGGAAGAATACAGGAACTTAGTATCTTGGAAGGTGTTGCCTATCTGCAAGGCAAGCAGAAGTCCATTCATAAATTGGCCATGAGGAGTCCTGCAAAGATTTCCACTAGACAGGACACATTCATGGCTGCATTCTTCTCTCTACTCTCTTTAAACACAAACCCAGTGGGATCCACTGACATAAAAAGGCTCACTAGTTAACAGTCCATTTCAAAACCAACAACAACAACAAAAATAACAAAAAACAAAAACAAAAAAACGTTTTTCCTTCATGTTCTCAGAACATGAGACAAAACGACAAATTGAAACACACACCCACTGAGACACACAAACCACCCCTGTATTTGGTCTGCATCTATCCACTCTGTCCTCTGACTGGTGGGTGAAAATATGTTCCTCAGCAGTGGCCTGTCCTGTCTCAGATCTGGTCTCCTTTGCCATCTCTGTGTAGTTGTCAGGAGCCAGCAATGAGCCAACACTTCTTTCTCTGGAAAGGCCCCTGTTGAGACCATTCAAGGCATTTGGATATCCACACATCACTAGGTACCAAGAAAGAATGACTCTGGCCTTGGTACAGACAATCAAGTGAGCCCACTGAGAGTGGAACTGCCTCTTGATGCCTCACCTCCTGGATCCCAAGTACAGAGAGTTCCATCACCAAGGAAGTGAGGTGAGGTCACTTCCTTCAGGAAAGTGAATGAGGTCACTGCCATGGAAACCACTTTGTCCTAACAGTTGTTTCCAAGGGTCCCATGAGATGGAGGCTGCCCCACCTTCCTGTGACATTTTCACAAGACATAAAGGTCTATATACCCTAGAAACCCGCAATCAGCATTCCACACAGACCTGATTGTGTCCATCTTCCCTGCATTGAGAAGAAAGAGGCTGATTCAGCATCATCCCTTCATCCTCACTGGGTTGTTGGCCATGGAAGATGACTTTAGACCTCACAGGTCCTACCTAGCTGTTTACATTTGCTCCAGGGATTATTTCTGCATCTACATTTGAGCTTCTCAACAGCTGTAGGATTCCCTACATACCTGTATGGCAAGATGAACTCAGGACCTGCCGTTATGTGACAATAGATTGAGGGAACCAGAGTATGGTTAAGGGACATATCGTGTTCGAATTGGGTTAGGAGTCATTCTGCTGGATGATTACGGGTATTGGGCAACTGGGATCTTTATAGAAATGTAAGGTGAAATGTAAGTATGAAAATAGAAAACTAGGTAAGATCTGAAGCACACAAGTTTGTTGGGCCCTTTATTTGGATACATAGTTTTGAATTATGTTCTGCAGAGATGAATCCTCTAAATCCATAGACAATGGCCTAAGATCTTGTACCTGGGACTACTCAAGGTAAAAGAGAACTTGCAGTGAAATAGAGAGAGTAGGCAGTATTCCAGTGCAGGGTAAGGAAGAATAGTGAGTTTATGATTTGGACCAAAGGACCTTTTTGCAATCCAATGAATTTCTATTAAATTGTAAATGGGAATGTCAGCACACATGAAGAGTCAGTCACAACAAGGCACTTGGGGAAATAGATATCAATGAGGATGTTAGGAGATCAGGCAAAGTACAAAATGAGTGATAAGATCAGGGATAATTTCAACAGGGAAGTAGTTGAACACACTATCCTGGAAAGAATCAAGTGTATACTCACCATAGGATGGAAATTTGAAAACAATAGGCAATGCAGACATAGATGATTTTAGTAATCCATGCTCTCTTTAACATGAGGGTTTGGGAGAAGAATAAGATAAGTGTGAGTTTTGCATTTTGTGTCCAGAACATGTTGTGATGAAAGGAATATATGGAGCAGGTGACATGCGTATTTCTTCCACCATTTCTGGGAGCATGGTTTGAAACCCTATCATTTAGAGTTTGGGGATAAAAATAGGTGTACACTGGGTTTATGTATATAGAGATGATGCATGAATAGACCATATGGTGAATAAAATAATAACAGGTTACTATTTTAAATTATGGATTGAATTGATATTTTAAAACTACATGTAATCTCGTATTCACATACAAACTTTCAATCCAAGTAGTTATACATGTAGTGGTAATGTTAGGTACTAATTATAACAAACTATGTTTGAGTTTTGCTTTGAAAATGATGATGGAATTCAAAAGTTATGTGATATAAAAGAAATCTCATGATAAAACAACTAAAGCAACATGAAGAAATACCCGGGATCTGACAGAGGGAGTGAATGAAAGTGAATTATATGCATATCAATTTGTGAATTGTGCATGAAATGATACATCCTATGATGTATATATACTGAAGAAATAGGAATATAACAATTTTGAATAAAATTTTTATTCAAAATACACATCATGTCCCATATGAATATACATTCATTGATGTTAAACTGGGTCACTTAGTGTAGAAATATCAAGGTTAGTACTCAATATTCACTGAAGTTCATTTTGAGTATTCTTAAATGAATACGTATGTCAAAACATGAAAATTTCTGAAAAATATCTCCTGAATATTTGATTATAAATCCACACAGATGGACATGAAAGAATCAAGGTAGTATAAGTATATTACACAGATAGTTCATGTTTGCAAATTGCAAATTCATAATATATATATATATATACATATATATATATGTATATATATATATATATATATATTAGGATAAGTTAGGATAAGTCGTCAGAGCCTAGAAGGTTATGGGTTAGTGTCATACATTCAATATTTCAAATGGCAAAACGGAAAATGAGTCTAATACATATGGGAACATGTGGCACATAAAAAGCTTCACTGTCATCCACCACAATGCCTGCACATTACTATCACCCTAAAGAAGACACAATGAGAGGAGAAGAGGAAAAAAATCTGTGAATACATATCTGGAATTGGAAATTCTGAGGAGCTCACAAACTTGGGTGTGGCAGAAGAGATCCCAAAAGTAGAGGACAGTGTAAACATTCCACAAACATGGAACTTTGCTGGCCTAATGACTTCTTGACTATCTGCCTCTGTCATTCGTCCACTAGAAATATAGCTTTGTGTTTTAGCTTCCTTTGTAGTGAGTTCATGAAAGCTTGGTCTGTGTCTATGTGAACAGGAGGACATGGGTTCATATTTTCCAATACGAACAGGAGGCAGCAGAGCTGAATCCTATCTATGCAGGTAACTGTAACCGTTGGGGTATGAATGTCTCCCTGGGTGCATTGTGAAGCCTTTGGCTCAAAGCCAAGTTTTAATGGTATTTCTTACAGCTTCCCTGGAAAGTTGGTGTTTGTTTTTGAAATACAAAAAGTTCAACCAGGACACAGTACTGGATGGAGATCTGCCATGTGGGTTGGGTCAGGGTATGAAGGCAAAAACACAAACTGGGCTGCTACCCCATATATCTTTCCCACTTGAGCATAGCAACTTGTTTCTGAGCATTGCACCAAATCCTCTCCCCACAACAACATGTCTTTATATTTTCGGGTCTCCTGGCTGCACCTTGTCAGTCACATATCATTTGGAAGCCAATGACAGAACCATAGGGGCCCACCACATATGTTGGATCACACACCTGCACTACACTGCTCCAGGCCCAGTTCCCTGCTGGTTCCTACTCACTGGTCTCTCTGTTCTTCACCATGGTCATGAATTCCACTCAGTCAAAAATGTCACTCGCTGGTTCAGTCATGATGAGCAACAGGAGATCTAAAGGTTCTCCAGGGATTTCTGGTCATGGGATTCTCAAAAACTTCATGGTATTGGCCTAGCCATATTTCAAGAATGAAGAAGTTGACACTGTGGGATTTAATTCATTCAGGAGCCATTGAGTGTTGAGGAATCTCCTTTCAGTAAAAGCTCTGGAGATCACATGCAGGCAAGTTTCAAAAGGAGTGGCGAAAGGTCACAGGAATCCAGGCCCATTGGGGTCGAAAATATGAGGTTCCTGTGAGTTATGGCTCTCAACTATAGCTGAGAAGGCTTTCACAGCAAAATCATGTGAAATCCTGGCTGAGATTCCCAGTGCTGGGGAGAAAGCCACCCTCAGCCTAGATCTCAGTTTCCAAAGGCACCTCTAATGCCTGGCCTTCTAATATCCCAACACAATTTATGGCAATAGTTCTCTGAGATCAATTCCAGAACTCAGCCTCTAATGGCATCACACCACAGTTCAAGCTGAGGTGGACCCAGTCATCTTTTCCAACCACCACACAATAGACCACTATTCTAACAAAAACTCTCCCACATGGCCCTCATCTTCTTCCATACAGACACTCATCATAACATTCTGGCTGGGGGTTTCTATAGGTTGAATAGCCTTAGAAGGTGTGCAAAGAAAGCTCTCATGCCCATCATATGCCAAATGTCATGGTGGCCTGGATACCCTCCCTGAGAAACAGGATAGATAAAATGGGCCTATAGTTAATACTGCTCTGCTTGTCATCTTAGAGGCCTCCTGCCTGCCAGGGGTAGATTCTTTAAGTGTACTGGACTCATGAAAAAACCCAAACACCTGTGTGCTAGTTACTGGAGGGCTTGCAACAACTCATTTGACCCAGAGGATCCCTGTTCTGACTTCATAGGGTTCAGGAGCCTGCCCAGAGGAAGGCAAGAGACTTCATCCAATAGTACACTTCTTTTTCATCCTTTTAGATTGGGATGGACACATGGGATTTTTCTTGAGTTTCCTGGGGTGCTGAGAATGTAATTCACAGCCACACACAGGGCCAAGAGTCTGATTCAGACACAGCTTTTACAAAGCACTTTACTTCAAAGGCACAGATTAGGCCTCTTCATTTCCATTTGAAACAGTTTTCTTGAGGAGTCCCAAAGGAGTGCCCTAAGGCAAACACCTCCCTGACATTCAGGGGAACAGAACAATAGGGAAGAAAGAAGCCTGGAGAAAAACTTTTCTTTAATTGAACACTGTGGCACTGACAGCTCCTGATCATGCAACTTGGGTTACTATCTATCCAAGCAGGGATTCTCCAGTGAGATCCTTAGAAGTCGTGTTAATTTTTTACTTTTCTGAGATGCTTGGCATGCCCTGCAGCAATCCAGTCCATGGCCATGTCACAGAGCTTGAATGTGGTACACATCTTGGACACAAAACCTCGAACCCCTTCAGAGAGTGGCCAAAATTCAGGAAGAATACAGGAACTTAGGATCTTGGAAGGTGTTGCCCATCTGCAAGGTAAGCAGCAGTCCATTCATAAATTGGCCATGAGGAATCCTGCAAAGATTTCCACTAGACAGGACACATTCACGGCTGCATTCTTCTCTGTACTCTCTTTAACCACAAACCCAGTGGGATCCACTGACATAAAAAGGCTCACTAGTTAACAGTCCATTTCACACCAACAACAACAAAAAAGAAAAAAAAAGTTTTTCCTTCATGTTCTCAGAACATGAGACAAAATGAGAAATTGAAACACACACCCACTGAGACACACAAACCACCCCTGTATTTGGTCTGCATCTATCCACTCTGTCCTCTGACTGGTGGGTGAAAATATGTTCCTCAGCAGTGGCCTGTCCTGTCTCAGCTCTGGTCTCCTTGGCCATCTCTGTGTAGTTGTCAGGAGCCAGCAATGAGCCAACACTTCTTTCTCAGGAAAGGCCCCTGTTGAGACCATTCAAGGCATTTGGCTATCCACACATCACTAGGTACCAACAAAGAATGACTCTGGCCTTGGTACAGACAATCAAGTGAGCCCACTGAGAGTGGAACTGCCTCTGGATGCCTCACCTCCTGGATCCCAAGTTCAGAGAGTTCCATCACCAAGGAAGTGAGGTGAGGTCACTTCCTTCGGGGAAGAGAATGAGGTCACTGCCATGGAAACCACTTTGTCCTAACAGTTGTTTCCAAGGGTCCAATGACATGGAGGCTGCCCCACCTTCCTGTGACATTTTCACAAGACATAAAGGTCTATATACCCTAGGAGCCCGGGATCAGCAATCCACACAGACCTGATTGTGTCCATCTTCCCTGCATTAAGAGAGAGGCTGATTCAGCCTCATCCCTTCATCCTGACTGGATTGTTGGCCATGGAAGATGACTTTAGACCTCACAGGTCCTACCTAGCTGCCTACATTTGCTCCAGGGATTATTTCTGCATCTACCTTTGAGCTTCTCAGCAGTTGTAGCATTCACTACATACCTGTATGGCAAGATCAACACAGGACCTGCTGTTATGTGAAAATAGATTGAGGGAACAGAGTATGGTTAAGGTCATATCATGTTCCATTTGGGTTAAAAGTCATTCTGCTGGATGAATACGGGTATTGGGGATCTGGGATATTTATACGAATGTAAGGTGAAATGTGAGTATGAAAATAGAAAACTAGGTTAGATCTGAAGCACACAAGTTTGTTGGGCCCTTGATTTGGATACATAGTTTTGAATTATGTTTTGCAGAAATGAATCCTCTAAATCCATAGACAATGGCCTAAGGTCTTGTACCTGGGACTACTGAATGTAAAAGAGAACTTGCAGTGAAATAGAGTAGGCAGGATTCCAGTGTAGGGTAAGGAAGAAGAGTGAGTTTAGAATTTGGACCAAAGGCCCTTTTTGCAATCCAATGAATTTCTATTAAAGTGTAAATGGGAATGTCAGCGCATGAACTTTGTGTCATAATGTATAAGAAAAGCTGCTTCCTTACCCCAAACCAGACATCATTGGAATAACCTTGTGTAGTATCAGCATATACAAGTTTAGAGGAGGACTTTGCATCTTTTCTTTTTTACTTCCCATGTACAACATGGCTTATTTTTCATAAGCAAATTTCTATGCTTGTTAAACCTCTCACACATCTCAGAATTTACTAGGAGGGATCCATCACAATCTAGAAACCAATGCATCAAATATGGTTGTTAAAGACTTTTTGGGACCACCCAAATTTATCGTATTAATTTCTACATTGAAAAACTATGGTTACCTTTAAACAAAACTATTCGTTGCAATAAATTTGAAATAGTTCTTTAATATTGCAGAATAGAAAATTGGTGGCATTATTCACTGAATGCCAATATTTTCAAATAACACCCTAGGGGTATTTAACAAAATGGATAGATAATTAAAGTAAAGTGTGAAATGAGTCCCAGAAACAACTAATTATAGTAAAATTTATTATTAGCTTATTTCAAATACTAGTGCACCCTTTTGCTTTTTTTCCCCAAAAGTTAATTTTCTTAACCTTTTGGTATGATATTTTACTTCATTTATATAACATGATAAATAGTATGTTTTTTCATATGCACTCTCTGATGCATCCTGAATATATTTGCATACCCCACACCTTAGCAGATTTCTATATACATTATTCACTAGAAAAACAGTAGTTACTTCTGAAATCGATATTGTCCTTTTCAAATGAGGTCATGCAGGTTTTTTTTTAATATCTGAAATAATTAGGATGAACTTAGTTCTAATTAGCATATAGTAAATTTCTGGTAAATATTTGTGAAAGGGATGAAGAAATAATACAAGTATATATATAATCTGTACAATATGATATGTGGTATTTCATGTTTTCAGCTACAACTTATTGAATATTATAACAATCTTACTATGTGGGTAAGATGCAGGTATGATGAACCAATAATAAATAAAAATTGCATGCTGCATTGTTAGTAATTCACCAAACATTTTTTTTCGAAAACATACACTCTGATGTGTGTTTTTAATCCACTATTATATTATGAATGAATGAAGTTAAGTAAATGAATAATTGGAACTACACACTTGCTTAGGGTGCCTATAATTCATTGTCAAAAAACCTTTAGCTATATAAAATTTTAATACTGTATCTCACATTGTGATTTAATGTAATTTTGATAAAATGTGCATTAATAATGCTGAAGTCTTTTATTGAATCTTATATCAGTTTATGAAATAAACATGCTATATGTGACTTCCTCAATTCTAAGTGTCTTATGTTTTAAGAAACTGTATGGACAATTCATATTAAAGTTAACATACTATATCAATAGCAGAAGCACCACAGGAAAAAAGAAAACAAAGAATTGGGAGATCCCACCATTATAGAAGTAATTTTCTCAGCATCTTTTCAATGTACCAGTATTGTTACCAAAATTAATGAGCAACCTCTTCTTGTGCTGAGTGTGCATGATGCTATTATATAAAAAGAAAACAATTGCAAATGTTTCAGATATGCATTTTACAACAGTATCTCACTGTCTTTGACCTCAGCAAATACTTTCTCAGTGTTCAAATGGGTAAAAATTTAAAAAAAAAATTCAAGTAAAATTGATGTTAAACAATAACAACTATTTTTTCATAAGGAAGCTGTCCATTCTTAGAGAGAGAAAGAGAGAGAGAGGGAGAGAGAGAAAGAGAATTTTTTAATATTTATTTTTTAGTTTTCCGTGGACACAACATCTTTGTTTGTATGTGGTGCTGAGGATCGAACCCGGGCCACATTCATGCCAGGTGAGTGAACAACCGCTTGAGCCACATCCCCAGAATCCTGTCAATGCTTTTTTGAAAAAAACATGACAATAAATTGTGCCCTATGACATAAAGGAAAGCAATATTTCTTCATTTTATTATTTGAATATGCCAAGCATTCTTTGGCAAAATGCCACATATATTTTTTTTTAATTTCACAGTTGTGAAGTACATCTGATTTTCTCTAAATTGCTACTTATTTAATATAAATTTGTTGAGAAATTATTTCTGCATGTGCTGATTAGTGAAATATAGTGAGGAATGGAAGTCATTTAAAACTCTATGAATTGCAATGTCAGAATGGTAGGAGGAAGCTGTATATAATCATCAGAAACATATTGAGTAATATTAATTTATTCCAGATATTTATTTCCCTTAGTATCCACTTTTCACATAAACTAGTGCTTTTAAATTGAGCTATTAAATATCATAGGAAAAGCCATCAGAACAATCAGAATAAGAAATTTTAAAGAGAATCAATCAAATCTAAACATCTGGTTGAAACAACTAGCCAATTGTTGAATCTTAGCTTTTGACTTTACTAAATTTCCTCCTATTTTTTTGATGATGACTAAGAGAAAGGTACTACTATTAAGAGCATGACCAGAACAATTTATGGCAATTTGTTTTTCTGAAACATATAAAATTGACTTGCTAACTCAGAATACAATCTATTGAGTATATTTTTATGGTAAAAAAATGTATAACTACACAACATGAAGATTGTCCTTTTGAAGAAAAAAGAATGTGATGGTGAAAACCAATTTGGGAAGGTAGTATTGAATATTTTATAACAAAGAAAAAGCAGGGATATTTAAAATAGTTTTGATTATTAGATTCATGTAAAAAAAATAAAAGGTAGTGTCCAGTCTTGATGTGGTGGTACACAACTGTAATCTCAAAAATCATAGTGTCTGAGGCAGAAGGATCAAAACTTCAAGGCCAGCCTTGGTAACTGAGACCAGGTCTCAAAATAAAATATTGAAGAATTGTGAATATATATGAGTAATAAATCACCCCTGGGTTCAATCCCCAGGACTATATAAAACAGTAGTTTCCAAAATTTTCACCCAAATCAGTAGCCTCCACTCTATCTGCAACTATGTAAAGTTCTAAAAAGGCAACTATATTTAGCAATACCTACTACTAGTTGTCTGATATTGATCATAATTTTGAAATATATACATAGAAGACCCTTCACAAAGTATTAAGGATTCCCATTATTTTCTCCAATTGCCATGAGAGAGGGAGGAAAAACAATTCAGCTTATGGGGCCATTTCTTTCTCTTAAGGTCAAAGAGTCAAATATTAAAAGGCTTTAGTGTTTAATTGGTTATCATTTATGTAATCATAATGATATGTGTTCTGTGATTTCCTGCTTAATCTACACTGGACACTTTATTTTTTCTGAGTATCAGCATCTGTACATTCCACTACACCCCACTCTATTATTTAATAGTTACAAGTCCCTGTGTTCATGCTTCATCAGTTAGTTATTCTCTTTTAAAAATAATTATGTGTTGAATTTTTTTCTACATAAACTTATAAAGTTTAAAAACCAGTAGGAATTTTCACAGATTTGACTTTAAAATAGTTTTCATCGCAAAACACACACCAGAAGTAAGAATGATTTCTTTGTCTAATTTATTAGCCTTTGAGACATCCAATATCAGGACATGAATGCTGCTCATGGAGGGATGTTCTTCCCATCAAAAGCAATCAATACTACTTTCTTCTATCCCATCAAATGTTAAAAAATTGCACATTTTACTGTATTTCATATGCAGAATTTGACTTTCCATTATTTGTGTTTATTGGAATTTTACTTTCTTTTTCCTCAATTTGTTTTTTCTGTATTTTCTAATATTCATTTTTGTGTGTGGGGTGAGGAAAATAGATCACTAGAATCTTCTAACTTTTGCTACATTCAGTCACTTGACTACTCACTATCTAATATTTCTATTAAACCATCATTGAGGGTAGGACTGAGGTATGCTAACAAAACCATTTTCAAAGTCTACTGAAGAATCAGCATAATTTTCTTCAGCTCTGTAGTTACAGCCACTGTTTCGTCCACAAATTCAGCTCCCTTTGTTTTATATTTCTTCTATATTGAGTAAATCTCTTTGAAATGAGGCACAGAAAATAGCTTTTTAGAATTTTACCATTTATGAAAATCTATTTTTATTTATCATTAAAGGACAGTCTGCTTCAGTTTAGAATACCAGATTGAATACTAGTTTTCCTTTAAATCATGAGGTTATTCTGTATTTATCATCTATAATCCATGATTAGTGATAAATCCTTGGGTTTTATTTTTGTTTTCTTGAAGCTGACCATGGTTTTTCTTTTCAGGATATTCTTTTTTTTTTTTTTTAAGCGTAGCTACTTGAGAAATTCTGGAGATATATTTAGCATATTTAAATTTTATTTTCTTGAATATAGCATTCAATCAAAGTGGAATATTTCCAGACCTGATTTTCTTTCCAGTATGTACTTATAGGAAACTGGGTAAAATATGGAACATACTATGTTTATTTTTCAGACACCAAAAAGTGGCATAGCAGGGGAGTAAAACCTTAGCAATAAGTGCAGACTGGTGAAGTGAACTATGACTATATTTTTTAAAATTGTTCTTAATAAGTGCAGTTTGATAAAATGCTGTTAAAACTTTTGGGTAAAGGGGAAGTAAAAATAATCAAAGTATACCAGTGTAAGAAAAACTTGAAGTCTGGCACCTGAAAACAGATTGTGTGGGAAACTTCATGTGATGACAAAGGAATCCCCCACTTTCCCTTCACCCTCTCACCCCCTTAACCTCATCAGAAACCACAAAGTTACTTAGAATATAAGGTTTTAAGTTCAAGAGTCATACTCTCTTCAAATACAAAAAGAAGTTAAAATTCAACTAAACACAGAATCTTATGGAGATCTGAAACATCCTTAAAAAGTTAGGTTAAAGATGATTCTGTGTTTTTTTTTGTGTGTGTGTGTGTTTTGTTTTGTTCTGAGGGTGTGGCTATTCCTTGGTCACCTGAACTCAGCAAAGAAACTGTTATTTTGATGAAGTATCAGTGGCTGAACCACATTAAATACAGACAAATGTTAAAAAAAAATTTAAAAAGCCTAATTATGAAAAAATATGTTGCTGCTTTCTCCCTGCACATTTTTTCAAAGTATTTCTTAAAGTTTTTGATTTTTTTTTTAGCCTTGAAAAATAGTGAAAAATTTTGTAGAATTTACAACCAACTGCATAAGGGTCTGGGAAGCTGAGAGGCTGGAGGAGGGCTGGGAGGAGCAGACAGAAAGGGGTCTTTCCCTTAGTTACTGGAGGTCATCTATAACTAAAAAAGGTACAAATATCCATATATGTTTGAAAACCAGGAAATGATACAGATTACCATGTTAGTATCAGTTATAAAAAAATCATATAATCAAGAAAATAGACAAATCACGAACAGGATTAGAAAAAATAGGTGTAAATTATATTTTTAGAAAGTTATTGGTGATACATAAAAAATAAAGATGAATTTTATATTTTGATTTTAAATGGAAGTCAGAGAGATATTAAAGTCATATAGTACTTCAAAAACCTTACTTAAGTTACAAAGGTATAATCAATTGATAGTTCCTACTTATTTTACTGTATATCTTCCTTGGCATTTCCCCTGAGGTCACACTTGTAGAGTGTGACCAATAACTAAGTAAATAACTAACCAAAAAATAGTCACTGAAGTTACAATCTTTTTTCAGAAAACCCCAATCAATTTCAGAGCAAAGAAATGGTGCAACACATATTCATTTCCTTCTTTGGAAAAAGGTCCCTTTTGCGAATCAGATAGAAGAGGAAATTGGTGAAACTTTATAAAAATATTACTAGAAATAAATATGAGTTTTCTTCATTTAGAAGTAAACTGAAATAAAATAAGACCATTGTACAGTATCTTTCAGGGTTAGCCTTAAAAAATGAAAAAAAAAAAAACACCTCGTTCTAAAGAGCAGAATACTTGGCAGCACACTTCATCCTTAATTTTATGTGGATAAAGAAGTTACCTCAGGTAATAAGGTACATAAACTAATAGGAAGAAATCAAGACTTGATCAAGCGTCTAGAAGAAACTTTTGATGACTATAAAATTTGGGGGGTACAGTAATAAGGAGAGAGACAATGCAGTGTATATCATGGGTTTTCATGCTATCACATACGAAAGCACATACATCATGGACATTGAACAAGACAGCCAAGTTGACAACTTGACTTGGCTAGTTATTTTTATCCAGCCTCGGATGCTGCACAGGATGAATGAGGACTGAGTACCATAATGGTTTCCATAACTGCATTTTATCTATCAAATACCTCTTCCAAATATCCAGCCAGCTAGGAGGAGAGGTCTATCTCTAGGTTCTTGTTACAGCATAATTCTTTTCATCATTCTCTCATAATAAATTAACAAGTGGACCTCTTAACTGAGAAATAATTTTAACCAGAAAAACTCAAACTTTTTTTTTACATTTTGCTTTTAGAGACAATAAATGCTAAGCAAACACCACTAATAAAGTGTCAAGAGATTATGCCTAAAATTCAATCAGACCACACTTAACAAAAATAAAGATATTACTATTGGTCTATGACCATGGTATCAACTCTATTATCATCTACAAAAGAAACAAAAAGCTACTGGCATGGTAGAATACTGGAATATTGAGTTCTAATTAGGGCTCCCCAGGAGGTAGATTAAGACCATAACTTAAATTTCATTATATCAGTTTGTGCTACCAAGAGATAGACTACATACATCCAGGAGCCAGAAAGTCAAAGTTGAAGAGTCCTCGCTCATGATCATTTCCATTAACCAACTTGGCAATTATATTTTCTTACACCATTCTTCTGCATCCTCCAGTTTTAGAAATTCTAATTATTTAAGAGGACACTTTTCCAACAGGATGTCTAACAAGATTCCAAATAACATTTAAACTGCACATGAAAACTCTAAATTCTATGTACTAAGAAAACAGAAAGGAAGAGAAGAAATTACAATCCTAGCTAGGTCACTTCATTCTCCTTAACAGAAGGACATTTATTCCATGTTGCAATGAAGACATAAATCAGATAATGCAATCTGAAAACAGATGATCCTATTTTCTACTTTTTAGTACTGACTTGCCCTACAGGAATGGTTAAAAAAAAAAGAGTAGTAGTTGTTTCTTGAGAAAATTATGGTGAGGAGGCTCAAATAATTTGGGGAAGAGTATAAGTTTCACTGAATCAGCTAAGTTATAGAGATCAAAAGAAGTATTTTTAGGGGATTTAAAATGAACAGCAGAAGAGACATAAGATGACCATTAGTATGACATTCAATTAACACAGCTGTCAAAACTGTAATTAATTGCACTGTTTTCCCTTCTTATACGTTTTCTTCAGGAATAGAGTCTCACCAGTACCATGAACTAAGTACAGAACTTAGACTGAAAAGTGAATTTTTGTGGTGTCACTATAGGGAACTGTGCTTTATGGCACCATTAGGACTGAAGGACTTATTTGCCAGACAATTGCTGAAAGTGGTCTTTTAAAAATACTTTCATCAGGAGAAGAGAGTTTTGTGGCTTTGACCATTCAAGGCTTTCTACACTCAAGACTGTTTGGAACTCATGTAAATCACACTCCATGTCTCAATGTAGGAACAAGTATGAGAGTGCAAGACAGCTCCAAAATTTCACTTTGAGTAAGCAGAAGCCTCCTTTGAGATTAGACTGCAACCCCAGATTCTGTGCACCCAAACGTGCTTCCTTCCCTTTATTTCCATTGTGCTGATCTGAAGCATACTCACTCATGGACTTCCAAGATGCCTAGTCATGGTCTTAGTCTACCTCCCTGGGAGTCCTAATTAGAACTCAAATGCCTCCTTAATCTGCTTCCAGACTTTTTTGTTTTCCAGAAGTTCTTTGAAGTCTTTTGTCACTGGAGATCACCTCCTGTTTTCATTGTGGATGTTTATCTCATTTTATGTTTCTCTTTGACTGTTACTTTAATTCATTGTGGGTAAAATAGACTTGTATATTTGAAGATCTGGATCATTAAGTAAAATACTTAGCTTAGTTTATGGGCTTATAATACACAATCAAAAATGTTCAATACATTTTAATATAAATTTAGATCCATGATTAAAATTGAGGAAATAAAATAGGCTTTATAAGGATGTAACTCAGCACTATAAAATTATCATTGTTTTTCACAAAGGATAAGAATTTTGGAAGATAACATGGCACCAAGAAAAAGAATCACTATTTTTTATATATGGTTGTGCTTGAAAGAGAATAATAATGTCACCATAAATTGATGATATAATCTAAAACAAAAAGCTTTATGAACAATTTCTGTTTATTTTTGACAAAATATATTTGAAGCAAAAATTCCAAAGCAATGAATCTACCCAAAATACTATAAAGATACAGTGAATAGCATTTCTACACAAATCATGTAATTTTTGTTATATTATGTAAATTTTCTAGACATAGATGTAGAAGCAAAATACACTAATTTTCCTTTTCAAGGCACATTTATAAATCTGCAAATATAATTAAACTTTATTTATTATACACAGATCAGTATGTCAAAAATGACAAAATACCTGGAAATAATTCCTTTGGCATACTCCTATTTCCTAGACAATAAGGTCAGCTTTAATATAATACATCTTCTACCTTTTCAGTGACACATAATTTTTAAATTTTAAGTAAACTTCTACTTTAGGATCAAAATTCACCATGTAACTATGGTACTAAGACTATGAGTGATGGACGTTAGAAGAAAAATTCTTAGTTCTTTTTAGAGATTTGTTTGAAATGAAACACTAGATCAACACATGATCCTTCAAAAAATTATAATAATGCAAGCACAACAACAAATTTGAAATAAAGAAGGTATAGACATTATTAGCTACAGGACTTTGAAACCTCATGCTTTGGACCTAAAAGGCAATTATTTTGCTTTGTAATTACAGCACTTTCAGAGCTGTGTGAGGAGTCTTAGATCCATGTTTTTGTTTTGTGATCTCATATGCTTCATTTATTCAGATGTATTAATGTAATATATGCTTATATGAATAATTTGAAATTATATGCCTCTTTCTATTTATAGAATTCTTTAAGAAATTATTGGTAATCACACAGTTTCTACATTAGAGAGCAATTACCCTGCAAGCTAGAAAATGAACATTGGCTTAAAGAACTCTTCATCCCAGAGTTTAGCCTTAAAATTTCACATAGTTGATGGTCAATAAATTTATATGGTTCATAAAGTTAAGATCTGTTGAATCTTAAAGTAAAGAAATAGGAAACCAGAGAGTGCTTCTTCACAGATGCCAAGCTGTCATTACTGGGAAACCCAAGGAGTCTTACAGGGCAGTCTGTCTCTCTGATTGATGTAGTTATGTAAAATTCAAGTCCTGCTTTTCTTCCCCACAACTTTGGCTTTCCTGTGTCATCTTGTTCTTTGCTTTTCAGTGATCAGAGAAGGAGATAGGTTCACAATTATTTGTTCATGCTAAAGAAGCAAACAACAAGCAAAAGCAAACAAACAAACAAACAACAACAACAAAAAAAACAAACACAACTAAAAAACAACTGAGTTTGTGAAAACTTCAGAAATTTAAGTACAGTGATCAGGGTAGGATGGGATTCTACTGACCTAAATGTTCCTTTAAGAAAAAATAGATTCGGACATTTTCATTGTAACTGAAATTCAAAAGGACATATATGTATGTATATAGGCACACATGAAACTAATACATAAAAAAACTAATAAACACAAATATTCCTCCTCTAAACTTGGAAATCATAATTCCTGTGTATTTTTAATCCAGGAATGGGAAATTACTAGCATGCTCATTTGATTTTTCAAAAATTTTCAGTGTGCTTCCAAACCCTTTTATCATGATCCTCTTACTTGTCATTTCTTAACTGAGAGAGTACAGGGTTAAAAATTTTTAATTTTTTTTTAGTTAAATTGGACCCAAAGACTTTATTAGAAATATAAGTAGTTTATGGCATTGTGATATTGCTCTCTATAAAATGAAGTTTTGAACATAGAATCTATTTTCCTTCTAAAAATTGTAAAATTTATAATTAGTCAAATTATAAAATTCACATCATTTGTACTTCTATTTTTTTATTAATATTACAGTAACAAGTTTATAAATAAAAAATGCTAAATTACAAATAGAGATATGGTACAGTGGTGGAGCACTTGCATAGTATGTGTGAAGTCCTGGGTTTGATCCTCAGCACCACATGAAAATAAATAAAATAAAGGTTTATAAAATATCAAGTTAAAACTCATGTCTTCTTTTATGATATGTATACAAATAAGTAATGTTTAAAATCTTTAGATGACATTCCATATGTAAGTTGTATCAGTAGAACTCATTAAACTTAGAACAAATGGGAAACTAAAATTAATCATCATTCCCTATTTTAAAAATGACTTATTTTAGGAGGATATGAATTAAAGAAGCAAACATTGTTAGAAGAAAATATCCTCAATGTACCATATGGAACACAGTTTTCTAGGCTGAGTAGAACTGTTGGAGCTGAAGTCTCTCTTCTGCAGCTACAAGAAACCTCACCAGTATGCTAAAATTCCCTCCTTCCACAGCCTTTCCATGAACCAACTGCACACTACTTCTGAATCTAAGAATGCAGAGGCACTTATCCAGATGGATGTGGCCAGGGAGGATGTGGTGCAGGTAATAGCCTAAAGAGTTGCACGTTTTAAGGAAAGACATCTTTAAGTTCTGTCTCTGCAGGCCTATAATTTGAATATCTATAAAAAATGACAAAAATCCCCATGGAAAACACAGAACTGTGGCTTTCCCAGTGTAACATGTCAGGTTTCTCTTAATTTTACTCTCTTCTTTGTTGGATAACAGCAATCCTTGGAGAGCTGGTCTGCAAACTTTTTTCTGGACTTATTTGGAATGACATTTCAATTGGAATCATGTCCCAGTCAAAGTTGCTATTATTCTGATCATAATATCAAATTAGTCCAGTCCCATTAAACAATTTACAATGCCTCAACTTTGGCGTGAGGGATTCCCAGCAGCTCCAATGGTTCCACTATGGCTCTGAGGGTCCTACCTGTATCATGTGTGATAGGCTCCTCTTCCCTAGCTTGTTCCCAAATGAAGCACCTGGTTTTCTGGGTTCTTTTGTTTCTGTATGCCACCATTTTCAAAGTGGCAGTTTTGTGATTCAGGCTCTGTGTAAAATATTAAAATTAATGTCAAATTTTAAAAGAAGAAGAAGAAGAAGAAGAAGAAGAAGAAGAAGAAGAAGAAGAAGAAGAAGAAGAAGAAGAAGAAGAAGAACTGAAGGCCACAGGCTGAGGAGATCACAGGAAGATTGAACATGGAGCTGAGTCAGAGCACATGCTGGAAGACCACCCTAAGGAACCTGTGATGATCCCTCATACTCACTAATGGTGGTAGAGGGGAGGTCTGTTTTTTCTCTTAGAGAAACCATGTAATATTAGCTTGGGCTTGTGTGTACTATATACAAAGTTATATAAAGTGTAAAAAATAAAATGGAGACTTGTGATGGAGAATCAAAAGTAACTGCAATCATTTTAAGCAGGTCACTGATATTCCAGGTGTTGAAATCAGAAAATACTGCTTCATCACAACCATTGTCAATATGTGAAGGGTTAATAAAAGTGTCATAAAAAATAAAAAGGGTATTTCAGAGAGATTTGGAAACTTGAACTAAATGGTAATACAATAAAACTATAACCTGTACAGGTAATATTCCACATGGTTGATTTGGGGATAGTTTGAAAGATGCATTGAAAATATAAGAAATACCAAAGCATGAGACCTCCAAAGCCATGTGCAAGAGAAATATAAAATAGAAGAGCATAACTAGTTGAACAAGCATTTGTGTAATAAGGCAAGGCTCATTTGTGGAGGAGGAAGCTCTGGGCTTTATGTGCCCTGGAAAAGTTTATCCTCTATACCAGCCCCCATCCTGGCCCAGCCACACCTCTGCCTTTGCTGAAGTTGGTTGTGCCCTATTCCCTTGCATCGCGGCAATTGATCATCAATGTACCACTTGGAATTGTCTCCTATATGTTCACTTATTCTCTGGGAGTATTGTTGGGTGAGTTGTGGCAGAGGAGTTGGCTTGTGTCTCCCCCAGATTTGTGGAGTCTCCTTTTGTTATGAGCCACAGAGAGCTCTTTGGAGAGCTACAGAAGTACAGACATACACCCTGATTTTCCTGTGGACTTGACACACAACATTGAGCAGGTGAGTCCAATCTCTTTGTTTAAAATTCCCTGATTTTTAATAGAAAAGTGATTCCATTCCTAATTGTGAGCATTAGATTCAATTACCCTGATACCCAGACTTTAGCTCCAATCAGTGAAACAATAATCTCTGGAGAGTACTCTTAAGCATTAGATTTATTAATCTTTCAGGGAGGTTCCTAGATGTTATGACTAGTATTAAATAAATGTTAATTGACCAAGGTCTTGAGTACATATCATACATTTGTATTGTGGCTTTTATATATTTTTAGAGGCTTGAATAGAGTTTTTTCCTTTGGTAGTTGGGATTGAACTCAGGGGCTCATAACCACTGAGTCACATTCCCAGTCTTCTTTTGTATTTTATTTACAGACAGTGTCTCACTGAGTTGCTTAGCACCTCAGTTTTGCTGAGGTTGGCTTTTAACTCATAATACTTCTGCCTCAGCCTCCTAATCTGCTGGGATTGCAGACATGTGCCACCTCACTCAGCTTGAATAGATCTTTAACATCTCCCAACTTCTATTTATTTATCTTTAAGATGGGGCTGATGCCACTTGCTTCCCAAGACTGTGGTGAGAATTAAATGAAGTCATAGATAGTTGGCACCTGGTGCCTAGTGAATGCTACATAAGCCAGGGGGATGACAGGCCCTTGTATTTTTGCTTTGTGGTCACCCAGCTTTTTGTCTGTTGGCAAAGCCTTGAATAACTTAGCAAAACCCTGTTTCAAAAAAATATACATAAAAGAACTGGTGAAGGGAATGTTGATTTTATTAGTATATTCATTTGTGACATATACATGTATGGGCACAACATCATTGATCAGTCTCATTTCTCAGTGCCTGAATCATCTCTCTTATCTTCTCTTCCATCTGTCTAAACTCAACTATTCTCTCTCCAATTTTTTGAGATCCACTTCTTTTTTCACTCCATTTTTCCTTTTACCTTTCACATATGAGAGTAAACACTTGACAATTGACTTTTTGAGTCTAATTTATTTCATTTAATTTGATGATCTCTAGGTTCATTCATTTCCCACAAGTGGTATAATTCCATTCTTGTGTATGGCTGAGTAGAATGAGTAAATTTGTGAAAAGATGTGTAGATGCTATTTTCTGGGTATGTCACCTGCCAGAACACAGAACCTTCAGTGTCCAAGCTCAAGCTGACATTGTTTGAGTCAGGGAATGAAGATGCAGGACTAAAATGGTCTCATGTGAACCATTTGAGGTCTTTCAATCTGTGGCTCTGACTTCTTGTACATGCACCAAACAGCCTGGTAACTTCCAGAGTGTCCTTTAATGTCTGCATTGATGACTAACCTGTCTTGTGGGTCTGTTTTCAGTACAGTTTTATTCTCAAGAGGAGGGAGTCAATGTGAAGGTAAAACCTCCTGATTCTCCAGGTGTCAGATATAGGATTTGGCTCTTTCCCACAATTCTTTCCCTTTTATCCATTCATGAAACAGCCTTTATCAGCTTTACATTAGTCCTTTATTCATGTGGCACTGTTGTATTTATCCTGGCCCTGAGCTCTGATTGGTGGCAGGGAATCTAGAGTCAGAGCAGACCTGGGCCCTCTGAACTTAATTATTTTATTTTATTTTTTTTTACTTTTCAGGGATTCATGTTCCCATGTTGTGAAGTGAGATTGACAGCTAGTAATGGTAACATTTAATGACATCAGGAGCCATTGATAACCATGTACTGGACTATTGTTTTTGAGATTTTTGTCCCCTTCCCCCTTCACTGGCAATAAGATCTCCATGAGAAGAAGCCATGTTTACATCCATGTTGCAGGACAGGGATGCTCAGCTGTGTCGAGTTAACTTGTTTAAGGTAATACAGCTAGCAAATGGCAGCTTCATTGTAGCTGTGGGAACAGGCACAAATGATCATGGTAAAGTGTTGGCACATAACGATCAGGTCATAGATCAGTAAAAGGAGGTACAGGTACAATGAAAAGCCTGGCTCTAACCAGGGTACAGGCAGGGCTGAGGAGGTGAGAGCAGAGTCCAGAGTACAGATTAGAAGCAGGCTTCACTCCTACCTTAAAGAGGTAGCTCAGAGAGTAACACCACAGGAGGTCTGGGACTGCCTTTCAGGGATGGGGCTAAGTGGATGGTTCCCAAATTTGACATGTAGAAATGCAGAATATGAGGATTGTGCTTGGTGGAAAGCCCCAAGCTCCTTGCTGTTGTATATGCATGTACATAGGCGCATACATTCGGGATGCCCAGATAAACGTCCTCACCAAACATTGAATTGCCTTGTTCCTTGATCTTACATACTGTGAAAAATGAGTGTCTGTGGCTTATAAACCACCCAGTCTACCATAAATTATTGTTGCATCTTGAAGAGAGTAAGGAAGTGCACCATCTGTGTCCTCACAGTATAAATTGAGAAGTTTTTTTGCAGCTCTCTTTTAATAAATGACAATAATCCCATTCCATGGCTCTACCCACATGACTTAATTGCCTTGCAAGACCACACCTTTGACTGCCTAGGCTCATGATGAACTACCACAACATTCAAATACATACTCACACAAGGTCTAGGACTGGCCATTTTCCCCCAAATGTGTATAGCCAAGCTTCTGAAATCTGGACCTGGAAATAATTGTCAAGTCCTCTCTGTGTTCTTGGCATTAAACATTCAAAGAATTCTTCAGTGTATGTTAATAATTGTATCTGTGTATTCACCAGACTGCTCACCCTAGATAAGAAGTGGCTCCTGCACTTGGAGACTCCAGTCTAATGGAGAAAGTATAAAACCCATGTTGTCCCTTGCTGTGCAGACACTAAACATTGTGTATGAATCCTGGAATCCTTTAATGCCAATTACTCATCAGTGAATGTTACAGCACAACAAGCATTGCTACTTTAGGTAAAAATTTTGATCACACTGGAGAAAAAGATCCTGTAAATCATGCAAGCTTAAGAAATTAATTAGTCACAGAATAGTATGGTTCATGTTTGAGTTGTCAGACTCTTACCTGTCTTTTGGCCCTTAATTTTTGTCCTTTGATTTCATTCTATGTTTTGAACGTGGTTGTTGTTTATGTGGCTCAAATATAAACCCAGTTAAAATACATTGATGACTCACCTATATTTCACCTCCACTAATCTTTTCCCATTGCCCTTCATAAACATATGTTTTAATTGTTTCTAGTATATATTCTTACTGTTTCTTGTTCTGGTAAGAGGCAATAACAATAATAAGTTATTATGTTAATTTCTTTCTTATCCCAAAGGGAGTGCTCCTGTATATCCTGTCTGCCCCTTATTTTTTACTCAATGAAACAACCTGGAAAACACTCCACTTATGCAAAAATCTTAAATTCCCATGGTGTAGGTTGACCAAAGTTGGAACTAAACAAATGATGGACATTCGGGCTATTTCTGAACTTTATTTATTATCAATATTTCTGTATTGAAAAGCTCTGGGAATCTATTTTATATTCTTGCAAATGTACATTCAATGTTCAGTCCTGCAAGAAATATTGCTTTATCAATGGCTACTTTTTATAATTTCAAATAATAAAGCCCAATTTGCTGGAAGATTGGAACATTTTTTCTTTCTCCCATCAGGTATACATGTTCATGCTTTCTGTAGATGCCCCAGTAGACAGAGGGCACATTTTGGATATTCTGTGCACGATTACAGTGTGCTGGTAATGTCTTCTTTTTCTGAGGGAACCATTTCTTATTTCTGTTATTTTTTTTCCTTTATACATATGATTGATACCATGTCATGGTTACAGAAGAAAATACCAGTGTCCTACCCTTAATAAATCCATGGCTTGGTGAGAGTTCAATGCTAAAACCAATAATTTCTTCCCAGTACAATGATCACCAAGGACACAATGCATTTTGGTTGTTTGTGTCTTCCAACAAATTGATCTATGTAATATAAGTCCTTATACCTATGGGCTGAGAGTTTTAAATATTGTTTATTTATTTTAATGTTCAGGTATTAACAGTGATAACATTATTTATTTTTTAGTTAGAAGTTTATCTATTTATTGAATTTTAGAAAGAACTGAGGATATGAGCCCTATAAAAGAGAATTCCTGGAACACCTCAAATATTTTAAATAAATGTCTTAGAAAGTAATACATTGGTATAATTATTCAGCATACAGTAATAAATATAAGATCACATTAGGTCACATTGACGATGGCAGTAGAAGAAAATGAGAAGCAAGCATTCAAGAACATGCAGAATTCCCACAAGGAACAAGGAACCACAGGCTCTGATGTGAGAATTTATGGTTTAACTTTGTCAAGCAGAAGCTTCTGGGGCTGAGGGTGATGTCATAGAGAACACACAGCATACAGATGGTAAAAATGGAGAAGTTCCCCCAAACCTGTGAAAGTAGATTATTAATTTATATTTGATGTAATCTCCAAAATACTGAGACAAAAACATCTCTAACTATAAACCCCATAATTTTCAGAATCCCTAGATATATTAGGGCCAAGAAACCAATGGTAAAGTTCTATGGTTAGATCTTGTGCGAGAAAAGGAATGTGAAATTGCAGAAAAAAATTATGGTGTTAGCTGAGATCTCAAGACGAACTTCAGAGGAAAATGTTTCTTATACAAAAAAATATAGTATGTTGATCATTTTTTCATATACCATATTAATAGTATATATATTAGGAGAAAATGAAGCAGAAGCCTTTATTTCAAATATTGTCATCTTTATCAATCTCAGCCTATTCTATTACCAGAGATGTGATATTTGTGGAAATAGCAACCAAAAAGAATTTACTTTTAGAAATAGTTACATAATATTTTCTTAACATCTTATAAGTGTTTTAAATCATTTTCTTTTTTGAGTCATGCTCAGTCTCTGGGCCTGTGATATGCTTTTTAAACCCTGTAATCTCCAAGCATTTGCCCTCTATAAAAATTCGGTTTAATAGATCTTGCTTCAGAAGAGTTCCTTTAACATGTAAGATGCTAAATCAGTTGTGTTTCTCCTAGGAAGTATTTTTGAGGTACTGTCTTCAAAATGAGGAAGAAAATATTTCTCCAGACTGACATTCTTTATATAAGGAGCAAACCAAACTTTGTTAAGCTTTGAAGAAATTTCATACTGTTCTGTGTTCAGGTAGTTCTGTGTGTGTTGCTGAGTTGCCTTTTGATGTCCAGAAACCTGTGTTTTCTCATCTCTACAATGGGAATAATTTTCGAGGACAAAGATAAGCAATGTTCCTCATGCAGCCTACTAATACATGACTGGGCTGTGATTCAGACCTAACAAAGCACCTGTAAGACACCATGAAGATTCCAATTTTTTAAACATTATCTGCCATTTACATATATCACATATACTTTCTTTCAAAAGATTGTAATAACCTTTTTAATGTAGGCCCCTGTGTCATACACATAAACAAATATAAAATGTTGAGTCCTCCATGTCTAAATTCCATTTTTTTCCCTGTGGTGATTCAAAATGATACAACTAATTTCATGTTTCTTTTTGCCTTCTTTTTACTCTATGTTCCCAATTAGAGTTCTCTACTTAGAGGCATAAAGAGATATCTATAATATATAATATATATACATATATACTGTGTGTGTTTACATGCATAGTAAATATATACTATGGATAGTATATGTATATATATATACTATGTTTAATATATGTTTTCTATATACTATAGTATACACATGCTATTATATAAACAAAATATATTTATATTATATAATATACATATATAATACATATACATATATTATATATATACACACAGTATATATATATATATATATGTATTTGTATATATATAATATATCATATATATATATATATATATATATATATATATATATATATATCACTGTTTTGAATATTTATCATTAATCAAGGCCTAAAATAATAGAAAAATTTGTATGTGTGGTAAAGGTATTTGGGCTTTCAAATTAGATACAATTTTTTAAATTTATTATTTATTTATTTTTTGGTACCAGGGTATAAACCTAGGGGTGCTTTACTACTCAGTTACATTCCCAGCATTTTTTAATATTTAGAGACAAGGTCTCAACAAAGTTGTTTAGGGCCTCATTATGTTTCTGAGAGTCATTTTGAAGTTGTGTTTCTCTTTGCACAGCCTCTGGAGCCACTGAGGTTTTACACATGTGTCACCATATGTGGTAATACCTGCTTAATAATTAAAGTGTCTTTAATCATGGAAGAAAAACAAATGTCATAGAGTAGTAGTCATTAGGTCTAAAGTCAATTATGAAATAAGGAGTTTTTCTTTAATGCTTTTAAATAATAGACTCAAAGTTGTGGTTATATGTGAAGACATGGACACCACTTTCTGGAACATCTTCTTTTGCTTCTGTCTGATATCTTAAATGAAAGGGTCAATTGCCAGCATTTGGTGGGAAATAGTCTACTTTTGAAAACTCTCCAGTTAGACCTTCCTGCTTTTATCCATGGCATTATCTCTCATATTTTTTGGACTTGAGAAGAAGTATTGGGAAAAAAATTACATCCCCCACCTAGAATAAAAGAGAAGCAGTCAGGACCTTTATTTTTTTGAGGTCAGAAAAATTATAGTTCTGAAGTCCGGAATGTGGTTTTATGAGCTGTGATATTCTGGAGGCTTGACATAGTGGTTTTGAGGGCACAGTTTCAACAATGCATATACTTTTAAAATAATATTTTATTCGTCACATAATTGTAATGTTCACATATTAAAATATTTATGCCATTAAAATCAAGTTTTTACTATTTATTTATTTTGTGAATAGTAAAAAAAATGACTACATTTGTGTCTGATGTATTTTTATCATTGTGCTTACTGCCTTAAAGAATTGCATCCCAGTTAAATTTTCAATGTTTCTTCAGGAGAAAGCAAGAAAGTTAAATAAAATTTTTCATTATTGTTATTTTATTATTTCCATCCAAAATAATATACAGATTTATAAAATCACAGATTAAAAAGACCTTATGTGAGAGGTTAAATGCAAATGTTCTTTTGGGTAGGTTTGGTCTCACTACTACCAGGAAACCTTAACTTAAGCCAGTTGCAGCCTGAGGATCTGTATTTCAGTTCCCTGCAACTGAAAAAAAAAATGCATCCAAGAATCTGTCTTTCTAACTCATTTTTTTCAGCATTTGATGACATGTCACTAAAACAGAAAACTCAGTAGGATTAGCCTGAGAGAGTGAAAATATAAGTGCTGTCCTCTTAGGTGTGCTATATCAAATATAGCACATGGCCAATGATGAGAGGCAGGCTTTGGACATCTGGTGTGGCTTTTTTTTCCTCTAAAGATTGCCAGCATTTTTTACCTTTCTAAGATTCCTCTTTATGTTTAGTGGATCTAATTTTTCCCTTGTTCATGTGTTGGAATATTTACTGACAGAACATTGGGCCCCTCAAAAACTAGTAAGTGGTGGTGTGCTCTGGTACCCTGACACTGTTGGGCGAGGCTTCATGAAATTGGCTGTACTCTCGTAGGAACTGGCAACTGTGGACTGGTAACCCTGGGGTAGTCTCTAGAATCTGCAGGCCATGGTCTTCATCTAGGTTAGGTTATCTCTGAGTCTTTAGTGGCCAGTAATTTTGGGCATGTGTCAGTGATGGGGACTTTGGGAGTCCTGTCCTATTTCTGCAGAGTATCTTCCATCCTTACCTGAACTTCTGTCTGAAAGTGCAGCACTTTAGCCCCTTTCAAGATTGTGTCCTGGAGTGAGCAGAGTCACTAGAATCAAAACTCCATGCGTTCTCTCCTTGCATGAGTGTGGTAGTGATCTGTAGGAGTCTCAGTTATTCCTTCCTCTCAATCTTGCTAGTCTTTCTTTTTTGTGAGTATAGTGTTACTGTAGATTAAATCCAGAGATCCTATATCACTTAGCTACATCCCTGGTACTTTAATTTTATTTTTAGACAGATGCTGAGACTGGCATTGATCTTGTGACTTAGTCTCCAGAGTTGCTGTGATTAAAGGTGTGTGTCATTCTGCATGGTTAACCCTGAATATTCTAAATCTGTCAGTAAATTCATAAATTCCATCTTCCTGTCCAGATTCCTAATGACAATATCTCCGCCCAACAGTACTCACTTTTTTTTCTCATACTACAGTTCTAATGGGCACAGTATTTTTGAATTTTTATGAAGAAATTGGATGGACCTGTTTATAGGATTTGTTTTCTGTCTGGGTTCAGTGCCACATAACTGTACTCCCAGAGACTCAGGTGGAAAAGGCAGGAAGATTGCAATTTTACAGTCAACTTCAAGAATTTAGGTAGACTGCGGGCAAGTTAGGTAGACATCTCACAATTTTAAAACAAGGGCTGGGGATATAGCTCAGATTTAACATGCCCCTTTGTTAAATCTTCAAAACCACAGAAAAATAAAAATCAAAATATTTGTTTTTTTTTTTTGTTTTTGAGCATTTCACATGAGTAGAGAAGAATCACTAGATTTTCATAAAAATTTGTATATGTGTGTTCTTTCTTTGTCTTTTCCAGGACAGACACCTTGTCAGAATGTCTTTGGGCTGAGAATCCTTCTTGTGGAGTTTATGTCATGGGGATATCATGCCCTCTCTGATTTTTTTTATCTGGTCCTGTGTTTCAAAACAGCTAGATATTAGTATCTCACACTTGACACATGTAAGATCTCTAAGGCACAAGTTCAAGACTCAGTACTTGGGTCCTATTCTGTTAGAGAGAGGTGTAAGTTTCAAAACAGTCTGAGTGCATTGTGGCTAGAAAGAATCTTTTGAATCTCCTGGTGTATCCTTAATCTAAAAATGCACTTAAGTTTCTCCCCACCCTGTGTTTTGGCTTCTGGAATGCTGCTACAATGAAGATTACAATGCAGCCATTATTTGACATGTTGATTCCAGTTCCAGTTGTATTTTCCAGAAAATACAACCAGAATTATTTTTACTGTGTTAGCTTTTAAAGAGCTCTCATGATTTTTTTAAAAATGTGAGTTATTAAATTTATATTCTAGTTCAGTGTGAAAGTGTTTATTTTTTCTTCCATAACCATATAATTGGAATATTAGTTATCATTCAACTTTTTGATAGTAACCACTCTTGGTTTTCTTTGACATTTATTTTTTAGTTGCAATTGTACACAATACCTTGATTTTATTTTATTTTTTGTGATGCTGAGCATTTAAACCAGTGCCTCATGCCTTCTAGAAAAGGACTAGAACTGTGAGTCATAACCCTAAGCCCTGAGAGTAGCCATTCTAAGAGCTGTACACATCTTCAGAAGGCCTTAAATTTTGCTGGTGAACTAAATTTCTGATTCAAGTTTTTAAGAATCTATTCTAGAAATAATCATGAACCTTTGATTTTTACCCCTTTTTCTTCATTCCTGTTGTGGATTTTAGACTAAGGAAATACTCAAACATTAATGTGAAGCCACTTATTTGTGATCTTGAAAGATTTGCACTTGAGAGCTGCTACTTTTTTCTTTTATGAGCAGAGTTCTGAAAAAATTTAGAAATTTTTTTTTGTCTCTTCTCTAATTAGAAGTAAAGCATTTTGAAATTTTGGTAGGGTGTTATTAGTATTATTATAAATTAATTTGGGGGTAATGGTCATCTTTATAATGATGAGTTTTGTCATCTAGACACATGGTGTTTAAATGAGAGTTTTATGTGATTCTATGCATTTTTTATATTTTCAAATTTCACATATTTTCTATCTAAATATGTTTCCTATGAAATATAACATTCATATGACATTAAAAAAACTTATATAGTGTTATTTTTTGAAACACAATATCTTTATTTTATTTATTTATTTTGATGTATTTCTGAGGATCAAATCCAGTACCACACATGTACAAGGCAAGCACTCTGCCTCTGAGCCACAACTCAAGCCATACTTGGTGTTTTATAGTCCCCCCCTTCTGGATTTAATGTGACAAAAAATTTGTTTCTTCTTCTAGAAACCATTATTTTCCACAGTTTATTATTTATCTCTTTCTAAATGTACTTCCTCTTTAATCAAGATGTTATCTTTAAACTTTTTGGAAAAATACTGCTGTATACATATCTATAAATGTGCTATAATTTTAGTCTGTTGCTTGTGGAAGTGTATCAGGTATCTTCAGTAGAAAAACAGTTTGCACATGTGGATAGCAAAAACTAAAACACCATCTTTCCTACATGATAATTAATTCATTCCACATCTTGTCAATAATTTTAAATGTGGAGAATATTGTGATGTTATTTTACATTATCTAATTTTGAGTTTTTTTAGAATTATTGAACACTTAGATATCTCATATAAATTATATGTTCAAGTTTCTTGCATGCTTTTTCTTTGCAATCTTTTTTCCTCAACACATAGGTTGTTTAATTATTTAAACAACCTGTCTTTCACTCTGTCATTTCACCTTGCACTCCTTAATGGTATTTGATGAGGAAAATTTTATTTTAATATTATAAAACTATAAATATAAAAATATTTTATGTAATTTTGCAAAGAAATAACTGTCTAATTTGTGTTGTTGTTGTTTTTTCCTCTTTGTGATATGAATATTGAAACCAGGGTGTCCTATTTCTGAGCTATATCCTCAAGCTTTTTTAACCTTTTATAAATTTTATTTTGTGACAATATTTTGTTCAGTTGCTGTGATTATCCTTGTAATTATGATCCTTCTGTCTTTGGCTCCAGAATACTGGATATTCAGGTTTGTCCCACCACATGAACCTTATCTCTTTCTTACAATAACTTTTGAATTCTTTATGTTTTCTTTCATATTTTAGTATTATTTATTCATAATTTATATGCTCAATATTTACAACATAAAAAATGGATTCTTATATTGTGTAAATGAAGGGTACAATAGCATTTTTGGGAGAGGGCAGAAGTTAAATTCAGAGGTCCTTAGCCACTAAGCCACATTACCAGCTTTCTTTTTTATTTTTTGTATTTTATTTTGAGAGAGGGTCTCACTGAATAACCTAGGGCCTCATCGTTTATGAGGATGGCTTAGAACTATTTTTTAATGCATTATATTTTATTTTATGTTGTAGTAATATTTACTTAAAATTTTTATATAGAGCATTATATGAAAATGAGGTGCTATGTTTTGAGTGAAGGGTAGAATTGCATTTTTATTGCAACACCGATGTTCCTCTATTCTAACATATTTTTTTAAATAATGCCATTTTCTCCCTCCATTGCAATCTATGAGTTTTATAGTCTATGAATTTATTTTGAGGGTTACACTAATTGTCACAAATTACAGAATCAGTTGTTGATGTCATTGTGATGTTTTGATCAGTTGTAGTATTCATGTACAACAATGCATGTAGCAAATAGCCTGGGCATGTAGTAGTCTGTGCCATCTAGATTCTTGTCATTAAATTCAGTTGTTTGTAAAATGTCAGAAACATCTTTATATAAACTTTCCAGAATATAATCTCAACAAGTGAAACATCAGTGTATATATACTTATATTTGCCATTATATAGTGTATAATTGACATGATTTTTAATAATAAAATTTTTCAGTGCTCTTTTAATTTCATTTGCTTTTTAAAAACACCAACATTGACATTTGTAATTTTTTATGTAGTATTTTTTAATATTTGCTAAATTTGCTCCTTTGCTTAGAATTTTCTCTACTCTTATTTTCATAAATACACTCTTATTCCAAACTATTAAGATAAATTATTTGCTAATAAATTCTTACTCATTTTATTGCTTACTAATTTAAGTCTTACTAATTTGGGAAAGGGCAGAAGTTAAATTCATGTGTCCTTAGCCACTAAGCCACATTACCAGCTTTCTTTTTATTTTTGTATTTTTTTTTATAGAGAGGGTCTCACTGAATAACCTAGGGCTTCATTTTTTTTTGAGGACAGCTTAGAACTACTTTTTTAAATACTTTATATTTTACTTTTTGTTGTAGTACTACTACAACTTTGGATGCAGTTTTGGATGCAAACCACTCTTTTACAGCATTGTGGAGGTTTAATTAGCACATATTAACCTTTACACTTCTTAGGAATATACTTTCTTGGGTATACCCAAGAAACCAGCACCACAATAAAAATATATCATGTTTATTACTACATAGTGTTTTCTAGAACAATTTTAATCCCTTTTGACATTCTCTACAATCATTTACAAAAGAAATTTGATTTTATTGAGCTCATTCAGAAAAGGACATTGAAATTATATAGATTCTTGAATTACCACAAATAAAGAATACTATGTACTATTGCCTACATCAAGAAGTAGAACACTAATTATGCCCTGACAATCTCTTTATGTCCTATTCCTCATACTACCCTTCGTAATTCCCAACTGTAATGACTACTATATATTTTCATCTAATACTATTAAAATATTTTAAAGAAATTGACTCCCTCTTTACTCATTAATAGGAAAGCCGCCCCTTATAATTCTCCTCTTCCACTTCTATATTTTTCTCTCTTTAGCTTGACTTTCTTTCAATTTTCTTTCTACTCTTCAGATCATGTTCACTAAATAAACCATTGCCATCTGGTCTCCTATATGTGATGTTTGGGCCATTTGGACTGGTGTTAAAACTGAGCCTCAGTGTACTGATCAAACCTCTTACACTGTAGGGTGTGGTGGTAGATGGAGAAAATTTTTTAGTTGGTAAATGTGGCAGTTTTAGGGGCAAGTTAGAACATTCTCATAGAATATATATATATATATATATATATATATATATATATATATATATATATTTTTTCTCTTCTCTTCTGTCTACAGGTAGAATTAAGTGTTCATTGCGTAAGCCTGAATAGATAGCATCACACCATGTTGCAACGTTGCTCTACCTTTTATCTTAGCACAGCAAATTTGACAATTTTTATCACTTAACATCTCTGTGACCATTAGTCTCTTTTTGTGTATGTTTATTTTTTTACAGTTTGGTAAATATACAATATTCTCTTGGCTTGAATTTTAACTTCTTTAAATAGTATAGCTTTATACTCACATATTTATTCATTTATGTATTTATTTTTCATTTTAATATTTTCTCTTCTTTGGAATATTTTTTGAAACTTCTCTTCTGTGTTGTACTCTGTTGTGATGTCTTTTTTCCCCCAAAGAAATGAATAGTACTTCATATATTATCAACTATAAGCACTTTATTAGAAGAGTTAACTAAGTATATCTCCCACTCTAGATCTTACCATTGGACTTTGGAGACACACTGACTTATAAAAACAAAAGTAGATTTTTTTTTGACTGGGGATTGAAATCAGAGGCACTCAACTACCAAGCCACATCTTCAGCCTTATTTTGTATTTTATTTAGAGGCAGGCTCTCATTGAGTTGCTTAGTGCCTCACCATTGTTGAGGCTCATCTTGAACTCATCATCCTCATGTCTCAGCCTCTCAAATTTCTGTGATTACAGACATGTGCTACCATCACTGGCACCAAATTAGGATTCATGGAGGCAATCTCCTAAAAATTTACCAGGTTGAATTTAGGAAGAATGAAATAACTAAATGAAATACCTGAAGTATATAAGAAGCCCCAGAGATGTTATGAAAAGACACATCATATTGGGATTAGCAGGAACATCCACACAGGTTGAAAATGATCTTAATTGGGGTGATCTAGTCAATATTCACCTAGGAAAGTTTCTCAAAGTCAAGTTAAATACATAGCCAATACCTGCTATCTTAACAGGGCTGTATCCTCTCCTGTGCTTTTGAGTTTGACTATGTCCAATGAGCATATTTAGGTTTGATGATCTCTGAATTTTTTAATATTTCACAGGTAGTGTTCTAAGCAGCTCTCTCTTAATTCCATATTTTTGTGAATCTGTTTCCTGAACTGCTTCAATTTGAAGGCCCATGGTGCCATGCATTTCTTCCTCATATTGTCCTTATAGCTTCATTTTCTTAAATTCTGGCAATTACTGTAATCAAAGACAAGCTCACAGGTATCTGCCATCTTCTGTGCTAGGGTCATAGACTGTGTGAGTTTTGACGATAGCTGTTTGTGTACCATCATGTACAGACCTGATTGTGTCCATCTTCCCTGCATTGAGAAGAAAGAGGCTGATTCAGCCTCATCCCTTATCCTGACTGGATTGTTGGCCATGGAAGATGACTTTAGACCTCACAGGTCCTACCTAGCTGCCTACATTTGCTCCAGGGATCATTTCTGCATCTACATTTGAGCTTCTCAGCAGCTGTAGGATTCCCTACCTACCTGTATGGCAAGATCAACTCCGGACCTGTCGTTATGTGAAAATAGATTGAGGGAACAGAGTATGATTAAGGGACATACCGTGTTCGATTTGGGTTAGGAGTCATTCTGCTGGATGATTACGGGTATTGGGCAACTGGGATCTTTATAGAAATGTAAGGTGAAATGTAAGTATGAAAATAGAAAACTAGGTAAGATCTGAAGCACACAAGTTTGTTGGGCCCTTTATTTGGATACATAGTTTTGAATTATGTTCTGCAGAGATGAATCCTCTAAATCCATAGACAATGGCCTAAGATCTTGTACCTGGGACTACTCAAGGTAAAAGAGAACTTGCAGTGAAATAGAGAGAGTAGGCAGGATTCCAGTGCAGGGTAAGGAAGAATAGTGAGTTTATGATTTGGACCAAAGGACCTTTTTGCAATCCAATGAATTTCTATTAAATTGTAAATGGGAATGTCAGCACACATGAAGAGTCAGTCACAACAAGGCACTTGGGGAAATAGATATCAATGAGGATGTTAGGAGATCAGGCAAAGTACAAAATGAGTGATAAGATCAGGGATAATTTCCACTATCCTGGAAAGAATCAAGTGTATACTCACCATAGGATGGAAATTTGAAAACAATAGGCAATGCAGACATAGATGATTTTAGTAATCCATGCTCTCTTTAACATGAGGGTTTGGGAGAAGAATAAGATAAGTGTGAGTTTTGCATTTTGCGTCCAGAACATGTTGTGATGAAAGGAATATATGGAGCAGGTGACATGTGTATTTCTTCCACCATTTCTGGGAGCATGGTTTGAAACCCTATCATTTAGAGTTTGGGGATAAAAATAGGTGTACACTGGGTTTATGTATATAGAGATGATGCATGAATAGACCATATGGTGAATAAAAAAAATAACAGGTTAGTATTTTAAATGATGGATTGAATTGATATTTTAAAAACTACATGTAATCTCGTATTCACATACAAACATTCAATCCAAGTAGTTATACATGTAGTGGTAATGTTAGGTACTAATTATAACAAACTGTGTTTGAGTTTTGCTTTGAAAATGATGATGGAATTCAAAAGTTATGTGATATTAAAGAAATCTCATGAAAAAACAAGTAAAGCACCATGGAGAAATACATGGGATCTGATACAGGGAGGGAATGAAAGTGAATCATATGCATATCAATTTGTGAATTGTGGATGAAATGATACATCCAATGATGTATATATACTGAAGAAATAGGAAAATAACAATTTTGAATAAAAATTTAATTCAAAATACACATCATGTCCCATATGAATATACTTTCATTGATGTTAAACTGGGTCACTTAGTGTAGAAATATTAGGGTTAGTACTCAATATTCACTGAAGTTCATTTTCAGTATTCCAAAATGAATATGTATGTCAAAACATGAACATTTCTGAAAAATATCTCCTGAAAATTTGATTATAAATCCACACAGATGGACATGAAAGAATCAAGGTAGTGTAAGTATATTACACAGATATTTCATGTTTGCAAATTCATAATATATATATATATATATATATATATATATATATATATATATATAATATATTAAAATGTAATAGTATGTATGAAAATCAAAATTCATAAGGGGATATATATCCTTCACATATGTACCCAAAATATTCATTTTCCTCTACATTGTTTCATGTCTCAACTTGTTGAAGTATAAAGCTCACCGCAGCTTGAATTTTCAGTTACCTCAGTGTATTGGGGGGCAGTGATCTCTTCATGAATTTCGTGTTTACCAAAGTGAGAGTACTCTCAAAAATATACCTGTGATGGCAGTAGGATTATATATAGGTATATAAAAATATACATTGTGACCCAGGCGACAGAGACAGGGAGTCAGGAAGTTACATATTTGTTGATTTTGAAAATTCTTGGAGAAGTAAAATGAGAAAAATGTGTCACAGGTTTTATAATATGTATCTCTGATGAAGCAAAAGGCAAGTCCAAGTATACACCATGCCTCCTATCAAATGCCTCTACTTCTATTCCTTTAGGATTATTTTTATCGATGTTAGGATAAGTCATCAGAGCCTAGAAGGTTATGGGTTAGTGTCATAGATTCAATATTTCAAATGGCAAAACGGAAAATGAGTCTAATACATATGGGAACACGTGGCACATAAAAATCTTCCACTGTCATCCACCACAATGCCTGGATATTACTATCACCCCAAAGAAGACACAATGAGAGGAGAAGAGGAAAAAAATCTGTGAATACATATCTGGAATTGGAAATTCTGAGGAGCTCACAAACTTGGGTGTGGCAGAAGAGATCCCAAAAGTAGAGGACAGGGTAAACATTCCACAAACATAGAACTTTGCTGGCCGAATGACTTCTTGACTATCTGCCTCTGTCATTCGTCCACTAGAAATATAGCTTTGTGTTTTAGCTTCCTTTGTAGTGAGTTCATGAAAGCTTGGTCTGAGTCTATGTGAACAGGAGGACATGGGTTCATATTTTCCAATAGGAACAGGAGGCAGCAGAGCTGAATCCTCTCTATGCAGGTGACTGTGGCCGTTGTGGTATGAATGTCTCCCTAGGTGCATTGTGAAGCCTTTGGCTCACTGCCCAGTTTTAATGGCATATCTTACAGCTTCCCTGAAAAATTGGTGTTTGTTTTTGAAATACAAAATGGTCAACCAGGACACAGTGCTGGAGGGAGATCTGCCACATTGGGTGAGTCAGGGTCTGAAGGCAAAAACACAAACTGGGCTGCTACCCCATATATCTTTTCCACTTGAGTGTAGCAACTTGTTTCTGAGCATTGCACCAAATCCTCTCCCCACAACAACATGTCTTTATATTTTCGGGTCTCCTGGATGCACCTTGTCAGTCACATGTCATTTGGAAGCCAATGACAGAAGCCCAGAGGCCCACCACAGATTTTGGACCACACACCTGCACTCCATTGCTCCAGGTCCAGTTCCCTGCTGGCTCCTACTCACCTGCCTCTCTGTTCTTCACCATGGTCATGAATTCCACTCAGTCAAAAATGGCACTTGCTGGTTCAGTCATGATGAGCAACAGGAGATCTAAAGGTTCTCCAGGGATTTCTGGTCTTGGGATTCTCAAAAACTTCATGGTATTGGCCTAGCCATATTTCAAGAATGAAGAAGTTGACACAGTGGGTTTTACTTCATTCAGGAGCCATTGAGTGTTGAGGAATCTCCTTTCAGTAAAAGCTGTGGAGATTGCATGCAGGCAAGCTTCCCAAGGAGTTGCGAAAGGTCACAGGAATCCAGGCCCATTGGGGTCTAAAATATGAGGTTCCTGTGAGTTTTGGCTCTCAACTATAGCTGAGAAGGCTTTCACAGCAAAATCATGTGAAATCCTGGCTGAGATTCCCAGTGCTGGGGAGAAAGCCACCCTCAGCCTAGATCTCAGTTTCCAAAGGCTCCTCTAATGCCTGGCCTTCTAAAATCCCAACACAATTCATGGCAATAGTTCTCTGAGATCAGTTCCAGTACTCAGTCTCTAATGACATCACACCAGAGTTCAAGCTGAGGTGGACCCAGTCATCTTTTCCAACCACCACACAAAAGACCACTATTCTAACAAAAACACTCCCACATGGCCCTCATCTTCTTCCATACAGACACTCATTATAACATTCTGGCTGGGGTTTCTATAGGGTGAATAGTCTTAGATGGTGTGAAAAGAAAGCTCTCATGCCCATCATAATCCAAATGTCATGGTGGCCTGGACACCCTTCCTGAGAAACAGGATAGATAAAATGGGCCTGTAGTTAATACTGCTCTTCTTGTCAAATTAGAGGCCTCCTGCCTGCCAGGGGTAGATTCTTTATGTGTACTGGACTCATGAAAAAACCCAAACTCCTGTGTGCTAGTTACTGGAGGGCTTGCAACAACTCATTTGACCCAGAGGATCCCTGTTCTGACTTCATAGGGGTCAGGAGCCTGACCAGAGGAAGGCAAGAGACTTCATCCAATAGTACACTTCTTTTTCATTCTTTTAGATTGGGATGGACACATGGGATTTTTCTTGAGTTTCCTGGGGTGCTGAGAATGTAATTCACAGCCACACACAAGGCCAAGAGTCTGATTCAGACACAGCTTTTACAAAGCACTTTACTTCAAAGGCACAGATTAGGCCTCTTCATTTCCATTTGAAACTGTTTTCTTGAGGAGTCCCAAAGGAGTGCCCTAAGGCAAACACCTCTCTGACATTCAGGGGAACAGAACAATAAGGAAGAAAGAAGCCTGGAGAAAAACTTTAATTTAATTGAACACTGTGGCATTGACAGCTCCTGATCATGCAACTTGGGTTACTATCTATCAGTTTGGGATACTCTGGGTTTTCATATAAGAATTCATAGAAGCAATCTCATGTCTCTGAAGAAAAGTAGCAAAACTAATCTAGGTCTCCATAACTTGATTCTATGAAAAAAGAGCCAAAGAATATATGTTTGACTTTGAGAAATAGCGTCTGGGAATAATCCTTGTATTACATACAGACACTTTGATGGTTAGCAGGTGAAATATGGTTAGTGGTGGATCTCTAGTTCTTAATAAGCACAAATACACTAGAAGAAATAGGCATCCTACTGTTGGAATAGTTTAAACAATTTTTTTCTTTAATACTGGATCAGATTATTCCTTTGAGATTCCTTCTAGCTGTACTTTGAAACTTGGAGACTATGGAATTATTAAAATAAAGTTATTGCATTTCTGAGCAGTCATTTGTACATTTTATATAAATGGAAAAATTTTCAATAGGCTGTACTTTTCTTTTGCCAGTATCTAAGAAGCTTGCTATATATTTGTAAACACACCAAATGTAATTCAAGAAGTTTGCATAAAATGAAAACCATTTATCACTAGAAGACATTCTTTATATGTGGTATCTGTTTCTACATGGTTTAAACATATTCTCTTGTGGATTAAAAAATAAAGCACTTTAGGTAATTGTCTTTGCATTTACATAGCACCTTCACTTAAGACACCTGGGTGTGTCCTACTACTGATATTGATGTCTTGTTTTACTTTATCTGATCTTAGTGTATATTATAATCCATGGTTATCATTAGTAGCTTTGAATTTCAGGATTGATTAATACAGGATGATCTTTAATTTTGCCAATTTCTGTTAAGGCAATTTTTCTTCATATTTTATTCAATTATTAATTCAAAAAGCATGTCTTATATTTTCAAATTAATGTGTGTTTTAAATCCAGGATTAATTTGTGCCACAGTCTGGCTGGGCACAAAATCACGAGCCCCTCAAACAGGAATAAACTTTATTTTGAAACTCCTGCCAATGCCCTGTATGCTCCCCTGGAAATAATGCGGACACCCACACCCAGCGTTCTCCCGGGCCCACACCAACAGCAAATTCCTTCTCTGGAATTCCCTCCTACCGCACTTCCCCAACCAATGGGAACTCTCCAGGAGTCCCAAAGCAGGCTAAGGTGGACAGCAGGGGTCTAATATCCATTTGAATGCACATCTTAACATAATCATATCATCTCAATGGCTTCCTGGCATCACCTTTCAACCAAAAATGCCATGCATCATTATTACTTGGCTATGCCTCTTAGCATCTCCCCCCTTCTGTTTAATTATGCAACAAGCAATGTGGCTTAGGGACCGTGTCTGTGTCTGTTAGGTTGTCCAAATCAACATACGGTACTTACCCGTCATCGGATGAGCTGATCTCTAGGCGTCAGCCTCCTGTCTTAGGTTGGTACCACTGCAATTGGATCATACCCATCACTGACTACCGGTCCAGCATATAGCCATACTTGTGGATAGGCCTATGCACCAGTGTGTGGGGGGGGTGAGATTCTTTGCCTCACCTCTGTTGGCCCCCAAATCCTTGGTGCCAGGTATCCTCAATGACTGCACAGCCAAAGCATCTTGCCAAAAGCATACACCATCTTGGCATTCTTTCACAATCATAAGGAATATTGAAATATTCTGTAAAATAATCGATGGAAAGATCAAGTCTGTGGAAGAGCTTCTGGAAGCTGAAGTTCTCAAAGTTGCTAATAAGGAAAAAACTGTTCAGGATTTGAAACAGGAAATAGAGATTCTAAAAGAAGAAATAGGAAATATCCAGCTTGAAAAGGCTCCCACTCCTGATACAGTTTGTTTGTGTGTTGTTTTGTCTTGAAATGTTGTATTGTCTTTGTGACGAAAATATGGAAGAGGTCTTAAGTAAATTGTTGAAAAAAGGAGGCACTCCAATGGAACCAAGAATAGTTAGAGCATGTGTTGATAAAAGCCCAGAAACTCTAGTCAGAAAAAAGAAAGTTCAGAAGAAGAAGGATTATCAGGAAAAAGTTGGAGCAAAAGGCTATTACTGAATACTTTTCGTTATAGGATGGGAGCAAATCTGCTCGTCCCTGTTCGTCACCCCTCGGTTATTTTGCTGCAGCCGGACTGTGGCAAATTTGTTGGGGTTATGGGAGTAGGAGGGAAGTTGTTTTCTTGTTGTTATCTATATAATTTTACTTTGAACCTTTCAAGATATGGCTAGATAGACCACCAACTCTTACCAATTTCACCAGTCCCAGGTGAAGGATAGAAGTGGCATAGGTTTATTCTTGGAATAGTGCTTCATTCACATCACAAAATGTCTGATAGGAAGGAAGTCTCCTTTTAAAATATTAAATACTAAAATTCACAGAAATGTTCATGAGCTTGGTAAATAGTAAATGTCTTTTGGAACTTTTGAGATAACAGTGTCATTGACCTTTGCTTTTCTTTACAAACAGCCTCTGCTAGAATCTCAATCCAAGATTGTATTCAGCCCAAATTTCTCCATTCTGGCATGCCAAGCAGATTACCACTTCTCAACTGGATTTTCCAAATCTGAACATCATATCTTATTAAGATGATTGATGGGAGATTCACCCTTCTTTGAAAGCAGTTTTGATTATAAATAACAGAAATGAAAGAAAACCTGTTATATTTGTTCCTACCAAAATTCAAATACTTAATGAGACATCTTTGGAAGCTTTAAGTGGTTGTTTTATTTTAAGGAGCCATTTCTATGTTCATTCACACAAACTTGTTGGGGGGAGAGATTTGTTCAACCCCCACTTTATAAGTGGCACCTTTCCCACTCATGTCTTTGCAAGAAGGAAAACAAACAAACAAACAAAACACTTGTGTTGTTGTTGTTGTTTTGTTTCTTCCTCTATAGAATTGGAAGCTATATGTTACTTTCTAAATTATTTTATGTTTATATAAATGTATGAATGTCTCTCTTAAGAAGGCATATCTTCCCTGAGAATTACAAATGATGTTTTGAGCTCTTATTATCTCTGTCAATTAAATGTATCTGAGACTTATTAAAATAAGAAATCTGTTATAGATAATACATTTTAAATATTAACTCCTAAAAATGTTATGTAGTGAAAAATAGGACCACATTATTAACATTGCTTATTATTATTTATATGCAATCTATTTCAAAGGAATTTTTCAAATTTTAGATTTTTCTTTTTAAATTTTTCTACTTATGAACTGGCTTTTAAAAAAGAAAACAGGGATTAAGAAATATTTTAGGTAACATTACAAAATGATGGACGAATGATTAGTTTATTTTTCCTACAAATTGAACTTGAACAGATGTGTAATGCAGGTGTAGATCATCAACACTTTATGATATGCCTGCTTTTAATTTTCATCTAATGCCTTGATTGCTTATGAGTTAGTCATGTGTGGTCTTAGAAATTTTTGAAATACTGCTTAATCAGTTGTTAATTAAGAATAAATCATCACATTTTAGAGAGATGGTAAAATACCCTTTTCTGATGAAATGGCAATTGCTCTTTTTCTTTGCTTTTGTTGTACAAAATTGAGCTCCGAGATTTGGATGATTAGAGATTACCAGCCACAATTATGATGTTCTGATTTAACATTTCCCTCTTTGTGAGACAGTATGAACTTGTTGATGCTTTTTGAAAGCATAAGTGCTTCTTTGATGTTTATATTATGAATATCGCTCATGATTGATATTTGGAAATTAGTTCAAGGAAGGCTTTACATGAATGTAACATAATTGCATTTCTTTGTGTCAATTGATTTTATAACTATATTTAATGGTTTGTTGCATACTTTGCAGGATAATTAATTTCATTTCCTTGCATTATCCTATGAATAACCTTAAACTTTTAAATTAGGATAATCATAGTTGCTTTCTTAACCTTGCAAACATGTCCTGCTCCATGAATTTAAGAATTGGAATATATATCTAACTCGAACTACATCAAATATGCCATATCCATATGTATGCATTCAAACTGTTTACTCAGAAAGACATACTTCATACCTCTTAGATAATGGTTTCTTTTACTTGTGTTCACTATTAACCTTTTGTCTCCATATTGCTAGAGATGCCTTTTTATAGCTCCATGAATTTTTATCAATTCATTTAAATGGATATACTTAACAATGATTTTTTAAATAAAGCAAAAACTTGAGCTTATATATGACATTCATTGACAGTTGCTCTAGAGATGTATACAGTTTTCACTGATAGTTATGTTTGAGAAGTTTTTTTGGTTTTTATTTTCTTTATTGGCCTTGGTAAATATACTGAAACTTTGAAACATGCACATACACTTAAAAAATTTTTTTGAAGATTACCTGAAAATATACAAAACACTCATCTGCAAAACTTGACAAAACATTAACCTAAATCAAGCAGGCACAATTGAAATTGAGTATTTGGCAATTAAAGTACATATTTTTTTATATTACATCATGACCTTATGACCCTTCATAATTATTTAACTTGTTATGCGGTAACCGGAGCTCAGGCTTTCCAGAATATAATGTTCTTATCAGTCCAAAGAAATGAAACCACTTGGTAAAACTGACAGATTTTAAGTCAAGGAGATTTTTCTTCATATGTCATACATTATTTGGATGGGTAACTAATAATCACCAAGGATGTTAGTATTGATATAATAAATAGAAGCATATATTCTTCCTACTTTTTGTTGCCATGGGAAACACCCTATGATTATTGTTTTAGTTTTTAAATTTCAATTATTTTATTTATACATGTAATAATAAAATATCTCTATAGTAATAAAATTGAAATTAAAATAATAAATCCATTCCTTATATATTAAGTAAATATATATTGAGGTTCACTGTAGGCAATCTAGTCTGTCCTTTAATTTACTTTTTCCATTTTTAAAATTAAACTTAGAATGTCCCCTTCTTTCTGATAAATTTTGAAAACCTAGCATGCTGTTTTTTTTCCTAAAACTTCAAGTTTTTCATATTGTTATGAATTTTTTGAATCATTTGTTGTTTTTCTTTTTTTGAAGTAAAGCATGGTCCTTTTTGTTTTTACTTAATGACTAACTAGCTAACTGAGGCTGCAACATAAAATAATACTGGTGTTTTTCCAAATGATTAGAGATACCCTTTTATATAATCTAAATATTTGAGCCTCTATACTATTCTGCTCTGCTCCATGACCTATTTGTCTCTTTCTTCATTACTATAATGATTTTCTTTCATGGTAGTATTTTAAGACAATTTTGTTTTATATTATATTTTAATAACTCTTACATGAACTCACACACCAAATAACAGTTTTTATTGCACAATTATCATAATATACTGACCTCTTTACCTACCTTATATGAACACAAATTTTTAAAAAGTCACTATACATACATATGTACACGTATATATGTATGTATATATATATATATATATATATATATATATATATATATTAGAAAAATAAATTTATCACACTAACCATTAAATTAATAAATATTGACTATACATATGACAAATAATAATTTTGAAGAAATGTCAAGAAAATAATTTCCTAAGCCTCAGTATATAAAGATAAACATTTTATAGTTAACAAAATGCTTAACTATGATAATACAATAATCTATATATTAAAAATTAAAAGATTAAATATATTGAGTTTTATGGTAGGATGTGAAAATCAGAATTTTCAGGGCATCTTAAGTTCATTTAATAGGGCTATAGTTAATTCCTCAAAGATTGTGGGATTGGACACCATGAGTTTTAGGGCTATGTTTAATGGTAAACTTTACATCAAATTCAGAAACATTTATCCAAGATGTCCATTCCCACTCTGTTAGGGGGGAAATAGTTATTAAAATCTAGCATATTTTTGAATTCTATTCCAGAAATAATTGTCTTTCCTGACAGGCAGGTCTGCCTGGGCATATCAGGACTAACCATGACCATTTAGCAAATAGTACCATATTAATAAAAATTTATTACTGTTACATTTTGGAATTCAATTGTAAAACTAAAGCAATAATAAACTACTGTCCAATTGAAATTAATTTAATGCCTTTCAAAATATCAAAGTAAGGGACTCTAATCCTCATCTGATGTTTTGACTGCTTTATTTGGTATGCATATTTCCTGAGAAATCTAATTTTATTTTTGCATTGCTAATCCATTTCATTTCAAGCTGTGTTTTGATTTTTCAAACCAGCAAACTTTCACATAGCTATCTAAATTTTTTCATTTAGATGAATAACTATAAAATAAATCCTAATTCGAATATTCCTGAGCAAACCTTATTTTAGAATGCATCAAAATAGGAAGCAGTATTCCTGAAAGACTTTACTGCTGTGTTTTAGGAAAGGAAAGATTGTGCTGTGCACACCTTGGGGCAGGTCATCCGGTTACAAACCTCTTGGCTTTGCTGAAAGTTAGTGAAACAGATACTGCTTCACCTTCTTTATTTCTGTCAAATATAATATTGACAATTTATTATTCATATATTCTTTTGGGAAGAGACCATTCACATCTTTTATACCTTCCAAACATTTGTCAAATGAGAATACTCTAGTGATTTCCATGCATTTTAATCCATCTATGTGAAGCCTGAAAACATTTAGAACAAGGGAATTGAACTCACCCAGTTAATCAAAATTCACTGTTGAGGGCTTCCAGATTCTTTCTACTAACCTCTTACTCCTTGTGAAGGGATTTTATTGTCAGTAGTTAATATTTTATGGGAATGCTGTCAGCTTCTTACAGAGCCCAAAGGAGTTATATATTTTTTCTGACATAATCATAATTCCCATCAGTATGTTTAATGTCAGCATCTGTAGGATTCCTTTCATTTTTAAGGAGAAAAAACATAAAGAATTCCAGACTCGTCAAATAAGAATAACTGTGAATGCTTCAGGAAATTCCTATTTCTCTGGGTGAATGCTTGGGGACCAGAGGGACAGATATGCAATGGATGCCTCTCAGTGGTTTACAGGTTAACCTGTTTTTTTCTTTGCCTGTTGAACTGTGCCAGGAAAGAGAATTTCATGTGATAGCTTTGCACACAAACACAAGTAATTTAAATTAAGGCAGAATGACACATGCACACATGCACAACTATTGTGGATAATGGGTGTTCAGAAAATTATCCCACTAATAATAAAATCTCTGCAAAATACTATACATGTCTCAAAACACAAGACCATGAAAGAGTTTTGGAATATGTTCTTTGTGACAGGCTTTACATCAACTGGAATCTCATCAGTTTGTTTTGCTAAGTACCACTTCTTTTTTATTCTTGTTGCTGAGAACTGTGAAAAGAAGCATGAAAATGACCTGTAAAGGCAAAGGGGCATTTGGGTTGATAATTAATCTTTACAAATGACAAGCAACTGATTTAATAGTGAAAAATTATTCAGTTAACTAATATGACTGACCTTTTAGCAAAATTGAATGAATCATCCAGTTTTGGCTTCAAACAAACTCAATCACTAAGCATATAGCAAATGTTTGATCTATTGTTGATTTTGCTATGAGAAATGTATGCTGGACCCTATTCAGCTTTGAAGATCTTAACAAATGTTTTCTTCTAAAAAGCATATGAACTCTTCACTTATCCGAAACTTCCTCCATCATCAGGTGTTTTTGTGTCAATCACTTGTCTATGTTTTATTAGAATCGGGTTTAAAGAGAAGTTCTGTAATTGGTATTTGTTTCCCATATAGAATATTGAAAATTTAAGATCTCACTATGAAGTTGAGATATGGTCAGGGGGGTTATTAAATTTGACTTTCTAATGTAGGAACTTTGCAGTAGCCATTATCTCTATTTATACAGAGGATCTTTTATTTCTTGCATGATAAAGGCCTTATTCATTATAAGATAAATGTTTGGCAGAGCAACTTTATTTTTCTATTTTTCTATGTAAAAATTCTTGATACTTTACATCATAGGATAGCATGTTCTATATTGATTCTTTTGAAACAAATTATCTATTTCCTTAGAAAGGCATTACAGGCCATGAAGATAAAGTTGAAAAAAAAAGATAAAATTTTAAAGTAGTTATTTCAGATATCTGGGAATAGTCTGCTTCTTTGATGAATTTAACAACTGTCCTAAGCCAAAGTCAACACCATAATTAAGATTTTAGAAAATGAATTATAACTTGGTTATGAAAAGTCAAAGGCATTGTAGTAAAAAAAAAATCCAAAACTTTACTTCCACATTTAACATTCTGACAAAGTAAATAGACATGACATGATTAAGAAGGGGCATCTTCATATTCATGGACATTTAAGTTATACACTAAATAAATCTTGAAATGATCAGCTGAAAAAAAATTTAAAATTAATGAGAAAATTTAGTTGGGAGGTATATACAAAATATTGTAAGATGGAACAATTAAAACAGCAGTTTTAATACAAAAAAATGGCCAGATCAGTATACTAAAACTTCCAAATCATGTTGGGCTAGAGCTTGAACCCAGGACCACATATCTATAAACTGTTTTATTATTAAAATATATTGCATATTATGAAATATTTTAGATTATTCCAAGTAATAATATGATTTTATTATTGTAAATCATTTTTATAAATAACTGCATTGGTGGATTTTTCTGACATTAAATAATTGTGAAGCAAATTCTACTTAAATATATCATATTTTAATACACTGTTGGTTTAGTTTAGTTAATAAAAATTTAGGATTTTTATAATTATATTCATAAACCAAATAGAAATATAATTTTTCTTTCTGCTATTGCCTACAATGGTTTAGTTCTGTACATGGTGTAGATTAAAATGTAGAAAATCCCCCATCTTTTAAAAAAGAAAAAAACTTCTAATACACAGTTTACTTAAATGTAGGCATAACCTATTCCAAAAGTGTTAGTAAAACACATCTAAAAGTTCTTGAGAATTTTTTTTTTTAATTTGGGGTGGGTGGAGTTCTGATTACCATTTCAAATTCTTAAATGATTAAAATTTTATTATCATACTCTATTTCTTGTAATCTACTTATATATTATTTTTTAAAGTTTTAGCTAGAATTTTAAACATAATAATGCATTGTTGCTAGTTTTATTCTTTAACAAAATATACTTTTTGCAACATCTACAGATATTTTTTGTTTTCCTTTCTATATTTTTTCATCTCCTCATCTCTTTGTCTTCGAATTTATGACAGGAATGTGACTTCTCAAAGCTTATGGGTTTGTTATTAATTTTTTTCTGTTTATTAACTTCATGTCCACCTCCTTCTTACTTTAAAAAAACCTGTTTGCTTTTGCAATATTTTCCACTTCTATCCTTTTTAGTATATTTATAATATTTGCTTTATATTCATTTTCCTTTTACTGCATTAATGTTGCTTCTTCTGTCATATGATTTTATATTCATTGCCTTTCATTTTTAAAATGTTTGCCTTTCTTCCTACATTTTGTTCATGAAGATTCACCCTTGACTAGAAATGCCTGCTTTCTGGAGGTCCAGAATCCTGGGGCTAATTTTATTTCTTACTCAGAACTTCAAATGGAGTGGGTATCCTATGGAAGGAAAGCCACAAGGACTGAAAACCTGCCTCAACCAGTCTCTGCACATGCTCCCTTATATACTTTATAATATACATTAATATTTTCATAAATATTAACCTTCTTGGAAAGATAAATAACTATCATAGGAAGATAAATAATTTAGTACAATTGTCAAAATTAACTAGAAGCTTCATTGATATGTCCAAAGAACATTACATGTTCTTTTTTTGAATATTTTCTTTCCACTTTTAAAATAATATTACTTCCATATCATTTTGTTAGGCTTAGGTAAGCATCACCATTGCATTTCAATTTCAAAGTCCTGTGTGTCCTACCTATGAAATAGACTAATAAAGATGAGCAAAAACTCTAACTTGTTGATTCCTACCAAATATAGATGACCCTCAAACATTTATTGAAGAATCATGAATTGAATTAACTTATCTCTCTTAAAAAATTTACCCATTCCCAGTTCCAGATTCCATTAAAATAAAGAAATAATTAACATGTGGTGAGAAAAAAATATTCTTTATTCTATATGTTCCCTCCTTATTAGAGTTTTGTGTTCTTATTTAACCCTAATCTCATATGTGTTATTTTCAAATAATGCATTTGGGTTATTATAAACTACTACAGGAAAAGAGATTCTTTTCCTTATAGGGAAAAGAGATTATGATATTATATTGATGACTTCAATACTTCTTTATATCTAAAAGAGAACCATGAAGATAAAAGATTATTAAAATACCCATTAGTGATTTTTTCACTTGTCCTGGAATTGTTGATTATAACAATGCTGACTTGTTTCTAGGGCATTTTTTGTCATAGATTAATGAAGTTTACCTAATTTTGAAGATATTGAAAGACAATATTTAAATGGAGTAAGAGGAATTAAGTTGCACTTAATTGACAAAAAATCAATTCAAGAAGTTGACAAAGTACCCAATAGGTGTGAGTCATACATGAAGAAATTCTTGAAATCCCAACCACACTGGAATAAGAATCCATATCTATATCAACATAGAATCTCAGTGCTTTAGAATGCTGTCTCTTTGGTATTAATCTTTGATTAAAGATTCCTAATAAGAAAAGCATTAACTTCTATCAACATTTAGCACTTTATTAAATAATAGAATTTCCAATTGATGATGATCTTTCTTTATTAAATAACTTTATAGCAGTTTGATACAATGAGTATTTTTCCCACAAAGTGTTCCAAAACAAAGAACTCTCAGTATAAATTTTCTTTTTATTGTAATCATTGAAACTTGGTTTAGAAAACTGGGAGTATTTTAAGGTTAGAAATAAACAAGTTTGCTCATAAATGTATTTATCTGAAAAATCTTTATTCCACCCCTGCCATATACCAGATAATGTTTTGAGTGCTGACTTATTTTCAGTGAAATAACAGAAAATGTCTGGCTATTATAAGCATCAGAGTATTAGTAAAGAAGATAGCCACGCAAAAATTATACCCTGAATTATTTAATTTGAATATTGATACTAGTAAAAATGATAAAGCAGAGAGCACTATAAAAACATATGAATGTAGAGTGGGAGAAATTTACTAGCTGTACTCAGGCAGGAGACGTCCTCTTAAAAAAGTACACATTAAACCTGGGTCTGAAGGATGAGGGAGGGTAGCCAGAGTTAGGGGGAAAGCAAACAGAAGAAGAAGTTTTTAATTCTCCCACTCTCCTTGTCTATACCCCTAACTACACCCCTAACTGATTCTCAGTAAGAGTCAGATCTAAGGGAGGCTCTTAGCTTTTCTTCCTGGCTCCAGGTTTTCCTTGCCAATCATGAGTCCAAATAAAATGGGAAGATGTGACCAAATGGCATTTAATGTAGTCTACAAAGAATTAATGAATAAAAGCCCTAGGATCCCTTTTGTGTTGGTGGATGTCAATTATCATCCTGCCAGGAGATGTTACTGTTTTCTGGGTAAAGCATTTGCTGAGTAAATGAGGTTAAGAACATACATTCATAATCTGTAGCCTTCCCACTCATACTGACTGACTGTCTCAGCATAGAGGCCAATGATTAAAAGGATATGGAAATTTACAGCTTCCAAGCAAGAGAAGGCCCCTTGCAGTAATTTACAGCACCATGGAATATGCTTTGCCTTCTTGTTAAACCCTTATATTTAGAAATAATACCTTCTCCAGTCTATTACTTCTGAAGGGTATATTAATTTAATAATTATAAAACAAAAGTAATATATAGAAGAAAATATTTGCAAGTTTTATTATTATGATTGGCATAGGTTATTTTTAGTCATTGAAGCTAACACTTTGCAATCAAGTATAGCATAAATAAGCTGTACCCTCGTGTTGTATTATATTCTTACTCAGGTTACAACTGAGTTTGTGATCATGCATTTAATTAAAATGTAGACATTAGCCTTGGCATTATCTTGTGTACAATCTGGTTAAACTATTTCTAAAAGCTTAATTGGAATTACAGAGTGACCCCTTTAAATTAATGAAATGCAGGACAGCAACATTCTATAATACTGATGGATTATATATATCCAAGTCCTTGCTTATCAATGTGTTAAATGATTGCTTCATTTCAGAGGATTGATTTCTAAAAGTTACTGTACTATCTTTACCATAGGTGTTATTAATAATGATATTTAAAGCACATTTATAAATATAGCCAAGATATCATGTGCAAAATATTCATTGAACAGAAGAAGAAAACAATTATTAAGGAGCTAAGTATTTTGTTGTTGTTGTTCTAATGTTGTTCTAATGACAGTAGAATTTACTGTGATGATATTTCTATCTACAAGTTCAAATACTACAAGAATGTTAAAGAAGCTATGGATGTCATTATCCCTCTCAATTTAAAACTGAATACATATTTTAATAATTACTCTTAAACTGTCATGTTAGTTGCTCAATGATTTGCATTTGATATTTCTGAGATTTTACCTGAAATATCTACTGAAGCATTTACTTTAAGCATTTAAGATATTGTAACATTTAGCAAAATGTGATCAATATCATTGATCAGAATTAATTGTTTACTAGGACTATCAATTCTAAGTATGTTAGGTAGATATTTAAAATAAGATACATATAACAAACAGAAAACATTTATTTGTAAAATATTTGAACTTTAATAACACATGCTTCTCTGTCAAAATTTTTTTCATTATCCACCCATTTATGCATCTACTCATGTATTTATTAACCACTACTGTGTGACAAAATATTTATTAACTGCTTATTGGCTGATAAGTTGTGAGGATAAATAAAATAGGTAATGATAAGCATTAATGCTTAATAATATACATCTTGTATCATGATCTTCTTTAACTATTTTATGTATAATAATACATATGATCCATCAATACCTGTAAAAGGGCTGGGCGTGGTGGGGCATACCTATAATCTCAGCAGCTTGGGAGGCTGAGGCAAGAGGATCATGAGTTCAAAGCCAGCCTCGGAAACTTAGTGAGGACCTGAGCAACTCAGTGAGGCCCTGCCTCTAAATAAAATACAAAAAAGGACTGGGGATGTGGCTCAGTGGTTAAGTACTCCTGATTTCAATCCCTAGTACTAAACAAACAAACAAACAAACAAAAACTGTATAAGACGGGTATCGTAATTAACCCCATTTGTGCTGAGAAAACTCAAGGAAAGACACATGAAAGAATTTTTTCATACCAATATTAATTAAAGTGAGTAAGATTCAGATCAACTAGTTGAAAAGTTATACAATTAATATATTGAAAAATTCTGAGTAAGAATGCTCTTAATTCATTAAGTTCTTGTTTCTCTAAGATGAACAAATCTCCATTTTTTAAAATCTGAAGTATAACATAAGCTTTTAAATTAATCTGGTAGTAAATATGAACACATAAGTAGATGATTAGAATTCACCATAATAACATCTATTATAATTAAGTTCTAGAAGTATAGCAGGGTGCAAAAGAGAAAGTGGGTATCCTTCAGAGAATATGATCTCATACAACAGAGATTCTCTCTGCCAAAAATGACAGTCATCCAATTACCAACCAAATCCTAAAACACTCAAAATAATGTAACGGAAACCTAAATCATTTTACAGATATCTTATTAAAGGGATACATATCTTAGTTTTAGATATTCTGCCAGGATTTTTCTTACTCTTTGATGCTGGATCAGTAAAAAATGAATATATACTAATACTCAAATTTGAATTATTAATCCTTTGAGATTGGCTATTTCACATACACATATATTTGTCACTGTGGCTTCATAATTTAGTATATTTTAGTTATTATATTATATAATATTTTTAACAGATAACACTCTTGCTACAACTATGTGAGGAAATTGAATATGTTACCAATCTATCTTGTTTTTCAAGAGCATCATTACTTGTAGAGATCACCCATGAGTTGAATTGGTTTGGTAATTACTCATTGAATTCCACTTAAGGCTGAATGAAGTTTTGGTTGTTGTTTAATGCTACAGTACACTGTGCTATGTAAAATGTTCATTGTCGCGACCCCTTGCCCGCAAGGAAGACGCAACTCAGGAATCTTCTTTCAGCAGTTTATTCAGGCCTTGATTTAAGTATCTCTTAGTGACTCCCTTTCTTTCTTCTTCTTCCTTTTTCCTTCCTCCCGAGGGCCCAAGCACAGCCTAATAAAGCCTCCCACGTACCAATCTTAAACCGCCGCGTGGGTCTTTCTTATAGGGTGGCAAGAGATAGCGTGCCAACTCTCCACAAAGGAATTTGATTTATCACAGGCCACAGTGGAAGCCGGCGCCATCTTCTAATGGCGGCCACAATTTACAACAATGGCTTACTACAGTTCCCCCTTCTAATTTATAAAACAATGCAGGCGAAAGTAGAGGTCCTATCCTACTGTGCAGAAGTGGCTGCAATGTATGGTTCAGTCCTAAGGAGGCGCCTTCCCCAGACCTGACCCCATATCAGCCGACGCCTTTTTTCGTAGGGCGGGGGTGTGGACGTCAAACCCGCATGCAATAGGACATGCTTTCCTTGAGGTCCGTTGAGGGATCACTCAAGTGCAGTGCTTTGCCTCGCATCCTGCATCGTGATGAAGGTGGACGAAGGGGGACAGCTGAGGCTGTTCTGTGGCTGTACACAATGACAAACGAGTTGACAGCACCCTGAAAGAAAGGCACGGACTTTAAGGCGATAGAGGAGCATTAGTGTGGAAACCCACCTGCGTGCAATGGCAGCAAGACCGGCAGAGTGCAAGGGCTTTCCAACACTAAGAGAATAACGAGGAAAGACATGCCGATCCCAGTGCAATGTTATAACAACTTGGGGTGCAACGACCATGTCAAAGATTTACTGTTTAAGCTGCGCAAGCCAGACTTGAGGTGAATTGCCATTTTCTAAAGCAGCAAGAGTTTGGATGATCATAGCCTTATCGTGAGCATTGCGGGCCTTGAGGCGACAGAGAAACCACAAACAGAGAAACATACCGAAGCAACACATTGCACCAAAAATGCCTACCCCCACCCACTCTTTAAAAAAGGAAAAAAGCAGAAGATATCCAATCGGTGAATTGACCCAGAGTCACGGGATCAACACGGGTGTTATTCAAGACAGCTATCTGGGTTAGTTGAGACTGGATCATGTCTTCCGCTTCCATGGACCAATTTCCAGCCAAATATTCACCAATGATGCGGGAAGCATTCCTGGAATCATTAAATCTGACAGAGGTTATGCATAAATGTGCACGTTGGTCAACACAACCCAAAAGTACTAAGTCAGCCAATTCTTTTACCTGAGCTTAGAGTAAATCTATTCTTTGGTTGGCAGCTAAAATCCCTGACAAAATATGTTGATTAATTGTATTTTGGGATTCAAGTATGGTGGAAGTTTGTTGGATAACTTGATTAATGGTGGCAGCAGTTTGTACTTGATTGGCCATAGCCATTCCGGCCGTAACCGCTGCAGCAGCAGATATCGCCACGGCTGTCACTATAGCCGCTGTGATCCCAAAATCTCTGCGGACTCTAAGTAGCTCAACAATAGGGAATTTATCAGGATCCGCAGTGACCGGGATTGGGACAAAAGTTGGAATTTTCATAACCACTGCTACAGTCCAGGAACCATTCCAACACTCAGATAAGAGACAGGTAGTATGAGAACAATCCAGCATCTCCGATGAGGTGGCCTCAGCCAAAAGGAATAAGAAAGGGGATTGGACACAGACCATTGCAGGAGGCAATGCGGCATTATACAACAGAGAGTTGAATGAAACAGATGTAAGTCTATTACCTTGTTCACTTTCCCTAACAGTACCAGAAATATTAGCCAGCCAACTTTTGGCTCCTAGCAACTGAGCCAAAGCAGAAATATCGGCTGAAGCCCCCTTTTTATTAGAAATCAGCCATTGAAACCAGGACCAACCTACTCCTGTAGAGGAGCTGGCACTATTGTTAAAGTTATAAACATACCTCTTAAGAGAGGGGGAAAGGGAGAAACCTTTAGCAACTTGATGTTTCTCCCAAGAATGATCCTGACAAGGCGTAAATGTTGGGGGGAAACCAAGATTAGGGGAACAGTAAGGAGAGGCCTTAAAATGAGTGGCCTTATAAATACTACTAGAAGAAGGAGGCACTGGGATTAGTACCTCGGAGATAATAGCCCAGGTAGTTATGTTAAGAGCAGAGCTGCTGTTTGCGGGGGTCCCTGAGCCTGATTGCTTCCCCGAAGCTACTTTGCTCAATACAGCACTGATAATGCTTCCTGAGACCTGATTGGACCGCAATGGTTCCTCCCAGTTAGTCAAATTTTTGGTCTTAAGGCTAATGCAATTAGCGTTTTTAAGGCTGAAACAAAAAACTCCTGTAAGATTAACTTGAGATTGATTAAAAATTCTCTCCATGTCCCCTCTAGGAGAGGCACAGGGAGCAGACATCTCACATGAGGTAGAAAAAAGAGTGGAGAGGACACTAGAATTACCATGAACCGGCATCGGCATTGGCCAGGCCCGTGCCACTGCCCACCACTGCATTGGTGTCGCCTGTGCCATCGGCACCAGCACCAGAGCCAGAGCACTTAGCAGAATGAAGATCCTCATCACAGGATTGTTGTGGTATCTCTTGTTGCTGGTCAGTTGATGTCGAGACTCTTCTTGTCAAGCGTTCAGGGACCCACAACGGTTCCGTACGATCCTGGGGAAAAACACATACAGATCCTCGTGCCCATGTCAGCACGGGGTCAGGGCCATTCCATTGGCCCGTGAGAACATCCTTCCACTTAACATAGCCAATCACAGAGGGCTGAGGGGACACATGTCTATCGGCCGCAGAGCGACCATGAATATCCAAATTCAAAAAATTAATGGTAAAGAGAGCTAAGGACAGGCGTTCTTTAGGAGTGTGTTCAGCTCCTATTCCCCCTTTTTGTTTTTGTAAAGTTTCCTTTAAGGTGCGATGAGCACGCTCAACAATGCCTTGTCCTTGAGGATTATAAGGCAAACCATGAGTAAGTTGCACTCCCATAGTAGAACAAAAAGCTGTAAATTGTCTGCCAGTATAAGCAGGTCCATTATCAGTCTTAAGGGATGCAGGTGCACCCCATGCTGCCCATGCCTCTAAACAGTGAGTAATGACATTACGTGCCTTTTCTCCCGATAAAGCAGAAGCATGGATAATTCCAGAGCACGTATCAACGGAAACATGCACATACTTAAGGTTACCAAAGTCAGGTATATGTGTCACATCCATTTGCCAAACAACCAATGGCTTTAATCCCCGTGGGTTTACTCCATAATTAGGGGGATGAAGAAATGTGACACAATGGGGACATTGCAATACTATCTGCCGAGCATCCGCTCTTGAAATGGAAAAACGCCTGCGCAACGTTAATGCATTAACATGGAAGGTTTGGTGAAACAACTTAGCCCTCTCTAAGGAGGAAGCCAAGCATATCAATTGACCTCTAGTGGCTAAGTCCGCACAGGCATTACCTTGGGATAACGGACCAGGAAGAAAGGTGTGAGCCCTGATGTGCATTGGATAAAAAGAAGCAGTGCGGTTAGAGATAAGCTGTTGAAGCTGAGTAAAGTAAACAGACACATTGTGGGCATCACTAATAGTTCCCACGGCCTCCAGGACTTTTAGTGCTTGTACCACATAACTGGAGTCCGAAATAAGATTAAAAGGAAAAGAACACTGTTTAAAAACTTCAATAACAATTTGTAGTTCTACCCATTGTGGATTTCCAGGAGCAAATTGATGCTGGATAGGGGGAGAGTCATTAATTACGTAGGCTCCCATTCCAGACTTGGAACCATCAGTAAAAATGTTAACAGCCCCCGGAATTGGACTGGATGAAGTTACCTTAGGGAAAATGATGGGATGTTCTTTAACAAAATGGAGTAATGGATGAGAAGGGTAGTGATTATCAATACTCCCTTGAAACGAGCAACACAGAATAGCCCAGTTGTCTAGAGTAGCACATAAAACATTAAGTTGAGCTTTAGTGTAGGGTATGATAAGAGAAGAAGGTGATTGGCCGAAAAATTGAATGCTTTGTTGAATCCCTTTAAGTGCCAATGCTGCAACAGCATCAGGATAATATTCTAAGGATTTTCCTGGGGATACATGTGGGTGGATCCATAGTAAAGGCCCATCTTGCCACAGTACTCCAGTAGGCTGCCGCATAGTGGCAAGCACGCATAACTGGAAAGGTTTATCACTCTGGAGCCTGCATAGAGTGGCATGCTGTATAGCTTGTTCTACTTTTATAAGGGCCGCTCTAGCCTCAGTAGTGAGGCTACGAGGGGAAGCAAGATCTGGATCACCCTTAAGAGTAGCATACAAAGGCTGGAGCACAATATTAGGAATATGTAAATATCCTCTTATCCAATTAATATCTCCGAGCAATTTTTGAAAATCATTTAAAGTTCGGAGATCTTGAGTCCTGATGGTAATTTTTTGTGGTTTTAATTTGTCATACCCAATTGTCGCTCCCAAAAACCTGATAGAATCTCCCGTTTGAACCTTTTCAGGTGCGATGTGCAGTCCATGTTGAGCCAACAGCATCACGAGTTCTTTATAAGCCTCATAAACTGTCTGTTCTAATTTTGCGGCCAATAACACATCATCCATATAGTGAATGATCTTGGTGGAGGAATACTTATGTCTGAGAGGTGCGAGTGCCTTTCCCACATACATCTGGCACATCGTGGGACTGTTAGCCATCCCCTGTGGCAACACCACCCACTCAAACCTTTGATCTGGTTCCTCGTGATTACACGAGGGAAGGGTGAAAGCAAAACGTTGGGAATCTTTAGGATGCAAAGGAATGGAAAAGAAACAGTCTTTAATGTCAATAACAATTATATGCCAGCCTTGAGGAACAGAGGAGAGCAGAGGCAGCCCTCTTTGAATGGGCCCCATAAGCTGCATCTGAGCATTAACTGCTCGTAGGTCATGCAGTAGGCGCCACTTCCCTGATTTTTTCTTAATGACAAATATGGGAGTATTCCATGGAGAAGTAGAAGGTTGGATGTGACCCAAATCAAGTTGTTCTTTGACTAGATCATGGGCTGCTGCCAGTTTAACCGAGGGAAGAGGCCACTGAGGCACCCAAACAGGCTCCTCGGTGAGCCATGTTATGGGTATTTGAGCCCCAGTGGCCCCTAGGAAAAACCCAGACCAAACCTGTTAAGCTTTTGATGACCTTGCACAGGATGCTTACGTCCCTGTAGGTGCCTTCCTAGTCCTAGACCTGGCTTATACCCCATATCTTGCATGATATGTTGAGACACTGGGGAATAGTCATTACTAAGAGTGAACCCCATGTCTTTCATCAGATCACGGCCCCATAAAGAAATAGGTAAATCAAGTACATAAGGCTGAAAGGTACCATCGTGTCCTTCCGAGTCCTTCCAAGATAGATGTCTACAGCTGATTTGAGGGGCTTGGGCATATCCAAGTCCTCTTAAGGATTGATCAGAAGCCTGCACTGGCCATCCCCTAGACCAGTCCTTAAGGGCTATGATACTACGATCTGCTCCTCCTGTGTCCAGCAATCCCACAATAGATTTACCTTCTATGCTTAATTCCAAAGTGGGACGATTGCTCATATCCAGTGACAAATAGGCACAATTTCCTCCGGTGGTACCAATCTGATTTCCTGCCCGTGACCTTGAGTCAGCAGGGAAGTGATTATGTAAACTAGGCAAAATTAGCAATTGAGCAATCCGATCCCCTGGGGAGATAGACACAATGCCCCTTGGAGCTTCCACCATAACCTTTACTGCCCCTACAGTATCAGGGTTTACAACTCCGGGGAAAACATGAAGACCTTGTAGGATAGAGGATGCACGTCCAATTAACAAACCTACAGTGCCAGGGGGTAAAGGCCCTTTGAACTCAGTTTCCACCAATTGGACTCCCATCTTAGGTGTTAATACGAGTCTGGAGGTGGAACAGAGGTCCAATCCCGCGGCACCTGTAGTGGCTCTCCGCATCTCGTGGGATGGCGCAGAGAAGGCCATGTCTCGGGTTCGGGTGTGACATTCTCCATTGCCCCATATATTTGCGGGCCCTGGGGTCCGGGGCCCCTTCGGCCGTTTTTTGGCCCAGCTGAAATAGGCTGTCCATGGATGTCCCTCACTGATCTACACTCTCTTGCCCAATGCTTCCCCTTTTTGCATTTTGGACACAGCCCCGGTTGACAAGGGCCATTAGAAGGGCCACCGCGAGGAGGTCCAGCAAAATTTCCTTTTTTGGGACAGTCACGTTTGAAATGGCCGGATTGACCACAATGGAAGCATGTTCCGGCACCAGGACCGCCCCCTTTTGCAATCCGAAGGACAGCAGCTGCAAGACCTGCATTAGTTAAAGGTCCTCCAAGCTCTCTACACACTTTCATCCAAGCTTCTATGCCCTTGTTTTTATAAGGAGCGATTGCTGCTTTACATTCTTTGGTGCATTGCTCAAAAACAAGTTGTTTAATCAAGGGCATTGCTCTATCAGGGTCACCAAAGATTTTTCCTGCGGCATCCACAATCCTAGCAACAAAGTCCGAGAAAGGTTCTGTGGGGCCTTGCATGATTTTTGTTAAATTGCCAGACACTTCTCCTCTATTTGGGAGTGATTTCCATGCACGAATACAAATGTTATTGATCTGTTCATATACCTCAGGGGGGTATCCTGTTTGTTGATTAGCAAATCTGCCTTGTCCCAAAAGCATTTCCTTGTCCCAATGGGGGTGTCCTGCTGCATAGTTTTGGGCAGCCTGCTCTACAGCACCCTCTAGCACAAAGGCTCTCCAGTCCAAATATTTGCCTGGAGAAACACAAGCCCGAACAAGGCTAGCCCAATCAGAGGGAGTCATACAGTATCTAGACAGACTCTCCACCTGAGTTAATGTGAAGGCGGCATCCACCCCATAAGTACGCACAGACTCTGCCAGGGTCTTCACAATTTTGAAATCTAAGGGCTCATGGAATCTTCCCCTATTGTCATCCTGGAAAACTGGATAAGCAAGACCCATCTCAGCATTAACAGCCCTCCATGTTTGGGCATGGAAAGCTCTCCTCGAAACACCCTCACCGTATGGTGGCGGGTCCGGAGGATCATTTTTCTTGAGCTCCTGTTTATTTTTGTTTCCTTCTCCCATAGTTAAACTCCCTAGCTGCCGAGACAGTCTCCCGAGCTCCTCCTGTTCATCCTCCTCCTCTTCTGACCCACTTTTGCATGGGAGTGTGCGCAGTGTACTGAGATCTGGATACAGGCGTTTCCTCCCCCGTTTCTCGCTCTGCACATTCCCCTCCTCCTGAAATATTTCACTCCGTGCCAGAGACAATCGCCTCCTCCCCTGTTTCTCGCTCCGCACACTGCCATCCTCCTGAAATACGTCACTGCCTGCCGGAGATAATTGTTTCCTCCCCTGTTTCTCGCTCCGCACACTCCCACCCTCCTGAAATACCTCACTGCCTGCCATTTCTGATTTTTCTTCATGTAATTGCTCTAAAACTTCTTGTCCTTTAGTAAGTGCTTCCTGACATCTGCTATCTGTGAGGCAACTACAAATCATCCTCCAAAGGGGTATCACCCCACCCTCTAATATGCCCTGCTCAGAAGCAAAGTCAAGGTCTCTGCCTAACTTATCCCAGCTAGGCAGAGTAAAGCTGCCCCAGAACGGAAACCACGATGCAGCAATATCTGTCTTCTGTAAAAATCTCTGTAAAGTACTACGTTTCACTTTTAGGCCCTTGGAACGTAACAGGTTATCTAGGGCCAGGAGAAGCGGACTTGAAGATACGGCACCCATGACACAACAAAAGACACACAACAAACAAGAGTGAAAGTAAGAGCAAAAGTACACAATGCAGCTGCAATAAGATTTAATGCTCTCTCTGGCTTTACAGAGGAGCTGCCGCCTTGACAGCGGGTCCTAAATTACCTAGGACTAATCTCTGCTTTAACCGCAGGTCCCGCCTTACCTGGGACTAACCGGTGCACCACCCTTGACTGCTGAAAGTTCTGGTTCCCGGGTCTCTCCGCACCACTTGTCGCGACCCCTTGCCCGCAAGGAAGACGCAACTCAGGAATCTTCTTTCAGCAGTTTATTCAGGCCTTGATTTAAGTATCTCTTAGTGACTCCCTTTCTTTCTTCTTCTTCCTTTTTCCTTCCTCCCGAGGGCCCAAGCACAGCCTAATAAAGCCTCCCACGTACCAATCTTAAACCGCCGCGTGGGTCTTTCTTATAGGGTGGCAAGAGATAGCGTGCCAACTCTCCACAAAGGAATTTGATTTATCACAGGCCACAGTGGAAGCCGGCGCCATCTTCTAATGGCGGCCACAATTTACAACAATGGCTTACTACAGTTCATTAATCTTCTTTCAAGGAAAATAAAGAAAACTTAAAAAGTATTGTCTAAAAAGGCAGAAAGCAGTGATTACACACAGAAATAAAAGATGGGAATGGGGATCCATTTATCTGGTAAATTTAGGCAACTAGTTATTCTAATATCCTCACATTCAAAAGGGGAACCATAATTTTGTATATTTTTTTCAAATTTAATACTCAATTTTGCAAATATAGATAAGCATTTCTATGATGTAACAAATGAGAAGTTGATAAAACTTGAATTACATATGTCTTTTAGAAATTTACGTTTATTAAATAAGAAAGTCATTTTTTTCTAAATTCAAGGATTAAATAAAATTCTACCTATTTTAAAATTTAGTTAAATTTGTATATGATCATAAGAGTTATCACTCACTAAACCTTTCCAATTTTGATTAAGGCATGTAATTACACAATTATGACAAACCCTTAGTCCAACTAGAACTATTTGTAAAATTTCTTTGAAAAAAAACCCACTAATTTTAAACAAAACTACATTAGCCTGAATAAAATACTGTAAGACAACTAAGCTACTTTGTTCAGAGAAGTATTAAAGCTAAGCCATATATATACCTCATAACTGGGAGAAATATTTTACCTGTGGTTAGAATCCAGTTTAATCTCTGGAAGAGAGAAAAAATAATTCACCAACTTTCTCCTTCAGATTCATTGGTATCAGTATTTCTTTAAAAATAAGGAATTACAGGCACTTGTCATTGGGAAATATGATTCTATAGGGACACACATATGTGATTGCAGCACTGACCAGATAAAGCAATCTTCCTAAGACATTTCCTGACCTCTGCTGCAGGGTATATATTAAATCTCAGCCATTGCATTTGAAGTCATAGATTAAACATTCACAATGAAACCAGACACAATACTGTGTATTAGTTCTCCCTGTGCCTAGAAAATTTTGTTCTTAGATAACCCTTTGGCTAAGAAAATCTTATTCTTCAAATCTTTATAAATTTTCACTTTGTCTGCCCACCTACCATAACCCACCCCATTTCTGGAATCCTGTTTTATTTTTTACTTAACTGTTTTTCTATAGTATATGTCAAGATGTCGCTAGATTAAGCAAATAAAAGTAGAGTATATCCACTTAAATTTGAGTGTCAGATAAATAATAGATAAAATACATATTATATACATATACTTATAAATTTGATATATTTTCATATATTAATTTACACATACATGCAATATTAGGACAACTTTATAGTAAAAAATTATTTTATTTGCCTATCTGAAATTTAATTTTTAAATAAATTTGGTAATTTTATATTTTAACTGGCAGCCCTAACTTACCACCTCCTTAAATAGGATAGAATTAACTTATTGTGGTTGTTTTTTAATTTTTTATCTTCAGTGAGAACAAGGATCTCTGACTATTTTCATTACTTATCTATTACCTAAGACAGTGCTGGGTTTGAAGTAGTTACTCAATAAATACTTAGAGAATAAAATTATTTTTATAAAGAGGATTTTTATGTTTTTCCCAAATATAACTGCAATGAAAGAAATGTGTACACACATAGCTAATTCAATTTTTAATCATTAATTAGTAAATCATATTTATCTTTACTTAATTATTTAGTATAAAATGTATTCATGCATTGAATAACATATTTGTTTGATTGTACCTGAGTTGATTAGTGAATGGTACATTCTAAGCATCAGCAGCTCTTGTTAGAAGACATAAAAATTCATTCCAGAGTCAATAATTTATTTTTTAACAAATGCTCGGAAGGCACATACTTGTAGATTATTGTAATATTAAATTATTAAACTCTTTCATTTAGATATATTTCATTAATTAATTGTAGTAAACAATTGATCTGCTAAGTCAGGGTGCATCTGTTGTGACTCTGTGTTCAGTTAATTGGGCTATTTGCTGAGTAGGATTGAGCAATGGAATTACTTTTTACTACTTAGTATCTATAGGGAATTATTCAGGTTAATTTATGGTGACTGGCTTCAACATTAGACTCCTAATAAAATGTAAAGTTTTTAAACATCTCAAATGTAATTTTAAATAACCTACGATATGATTCCTCTCAGTGTTTGGGCTGCATTTACAATATGTGTGTAAAATCAGTGATCAATGTTTGTGCGTTTATATATGAAAAGTAAGTCACACATGTTGGGGAACATTAATTTACAATTGATAGAAGCATTAATCAATTTTATTTGTTTGACTGGCATTCCCATTATAAAAAGGTACATGTTAGCAATCATCCTTTCCGTTTATCTACAGTCTCTTTTTCAACAAAATCGAATGGATTCAGGCATTGAGGAAATGTAACTCAGATCTCTTTTAAATCTAGTAAAAATAACATGAATATCTATTCAGGACTTAAAACATCTTTGCAAAAATATAATACATTCTGTCTAGCAACTTAATTAAATATATAAAGAAAAAAAAAAACAAAAGCAATCAATAATTTTTTTTTGTCCAAACAAGAATTGCAACCCTTACATTTCAGTAGTTCTCCTTAAGCACTATTTTAGTCAGCTTTCTTGAAACTGTGACCAAAAGATGTGATAAGAACAATTAGAGGAGGAAAAATTTATTTGGGTGTACCAGGTTTAAGAGTTCTCGGTCCTTGGACTGCCAGCTTCATTGCCCAGGCTCAATAAGTGGCAGAATGTCATGATAGAAGAGTGTTTTGGAGGAAAGCAGGTCAGGACATGGACATCAAGAGGCAGAGAAAGAGAGCTCCCCTCACCAAGGACAAAATATAAACCTAAGGCATACTCTTATTGACTTGCCTTCTCCAGCCACACACTACCTGCCTACAGTTACCACTCAGTTAATCCCTATCAGTGGATTTGTGTACTAATTAGGTTAAGACTCTCATAACCTCATAATCTCTCCTCTGAACTTCTTGCATTGTCTAGCAAGCTTTGGGGGAACACTTCATATCTAAACCAAAGCTAGCACTCAATGGGCCAAATTACTCAATTTCATAAATTTTTGAAGTTGTAACAAAATATTTCAGAGGGCTGGGGTTGTGGCTCAGTGGTAGAGTGTTCACCTAACAAAATATTCCTAGCTGAAAAAGGAAAGACCAAATGCTAATACAAAATTTTCCATCAATTTTCTCACCCACTCCAATTAAAATTTCCTTTCTATATGCTTTAGAAGAGTCCGATTCAGCTCAAATGTAAAACTTTTACTGTCCTAGAAAGTGAATGGATTTCTGGCCTAAATGAATCTAGCCTGCCTTAAAACATATTTTCTCCACTGAGAGAGCAAATTAGTGAAATTCATCCTTAAAGGTTACAATTTGTATATCAATGCTCAATTATCAAGTCATTCAGGCATGCTGAATCATTCAACCAAAATGCTGGGGAAAGTCCTCCACACAAGCATCACTGAGAATGTATGTGAGAAATCAAATGTCCAAATATGATGACTATGAAGGGAGATGTATTTAAGGTTGTGCTTATCGCTGATTCCCTAATTTTTTCCTCCCAAATGTCAAAAGTAAACCAGACTTATTATTATTCAATAGAGTGATGTGGGAGGAACAAGGCTGGAAGTAACCTCATGCTGAGATGGAAGACATGAGGGTGAGACCTTGGGAAATAAATCAATGAGAAAAATCACAACTTCTATCAAGTACCCAGGTTGAATGCAGTGCTCTCATAGTCATAAGTCAGCTGGGTCATGTTGGTGCTACTTCCTTAACACTGCATTTTGTTGAAAACTCCACTGATAATATTTTATTTGATATATCTATGTTTTCACCAGGCAGTGATGTAGCTTAGATTGTAGTTAGAATAGCTTTGAATTTCTCTATCTTCCACTCCTAATACAAGATCTGAGAGGTGGTACGTACCAAAGGAATGCATTTAGCAAGTAAATATGAGATGTGAAACTCTGGGGGACAAGTCACCCCCTTTGTTTTCCTAAACTCATGAGAATCTTCTTGACTCAGCTTTTGTTCCTATTCCCTACTTTGTCCTCTGTGTTTCAGTTCTTCTTGACAGTATTTTAAACTGCATATTCTGAGTTTGATGGAAAATAATTGATTTCTTAGCTGCATTTTAATCAAAGATCATTCAGGTTAATATGTTTGTGGGATTTAATCGTCCAGTACTACAAAAATTAATTCTCAGCTCATCCATTTAGTCTCTTCATTCACCCTGCTATCCATCCACCCTCCATCCCTTCATCTACACATCAATCTATCCATTCTATACTCATGCAGACAGCAGTACTTGGCTTCCATTACTATGTACAGAGCATGGTAGGAAGTACTCCAGAAGATGCAAAGATGAAAGAGGAAAAAATTCTGTTTCTGCAAAGAACTTTGTTTTGTGGCCTCAACTGATCTGTGTTCACAAAGGCAACATTATTATAGAAATGTTAAGACAATCAATCAGTATTTCCACTCATTTTTTAAGGTCAAGGACACTTTAATATGATTATGACAGTTAAAATTTTTCTCACAATGATATATTTTGCATATGTACATTTTTGCATTTTTTCCACAGGGTTTATAGAAAAACACAATGGTGGAAGGATAAGAAAGATCCTCTAATGTTGGTCTAACAAACAGATAGTATAAAGATTGAAAAAGGACAATTGAAAAGTAAGGTGTCTGCCCATCACTAATAATTTTTTTTGATGAAATTTATAAATTCACCTTGATATATCTCTTCTTGCTGTACCTTACTGTTTCTTGAATAGCACTTGCTACTTTTCCCTGCCAGTCCATTTCCTGGGATATTCTCCAGATATTCTGATCATCTAAATGTGTTTGTCTTTTCCAGTCCTTCACAAATGCTGAATAATGTCAACATCAACTTCATTTCTCTGAATCCTCCAACACTCCCACCACCCCAAAATAATGAGTTGTTGAAAATGCAAGAGCATCTTTTTTCCTTTCAAGTTTAATTTACTTACATAAAATTATTTATTTTATGGTAAATCACTGAGAACAAATATATGTTCATGTGTTCAAATTAGAATAAGCTAATTTTTGGTATATCACTTAAGTAATTGGCCCAAATGCACCATTAATTACAAAGATTTAAAAATAAGACCCAATCTTTCTATTCTTAAATATATACATTTCTAACAAATTTCACCAAAATAGCTTAGTTATTTTTCTTATAGAATATACTTGATCTTGAGATATCCATGTTCAGCACAAATACATACTAATTAAGATAGTAGTATGGAGAAATAGTGTTAACTATTAGTGTCATGTGTGACAGTAATATAAAATTAATTGATATATGAGTTACACAATTATACTGCAGGTTATTGCTTGAAGGGCTAAATGGTGATCCCCAGCTTCCATTAGGTGACAGTTTTAATATTTGCCAGTTATGCTAACTTTATCTGTAGCAGCTGCGGGATCCTTCCTGCTTAGAAGAAGGATTTAAAAAATATAAGAAAACATGAACCCCTACAAAGAATTCAGAAAAAATATAACAAGAGTATATAAATTTTATTGCATGAATTTATTTAACAGATATATCCATTTCACATTTTCTCCCTGTTTATATGCCTGAAAAGTTAAGTGCTTTCAATTACAATTAACAATGAACCTATACAAGTGTTTCCAAGTAGTTTTAAACTTGAATTTAATGCCACATATAATCATCCTAATAAATACCAAATTAAAGCAGTGTAAATTAAATCAGTGCATATAAATAGTTGTAATATTTTTACTTATCCTCTTACAAACATTTCAATTCAATTTGCCTTTGGATTTAAGTCTTTCTAGTTTCTCAAAAGGTAAATTTATATACAGGATTCTTTTCCCAACTACAAACACTTTTTAGGCAGGTATTTCATAGTGTATGCATAGGATTTGTTCCATTGTATTGTGTCTCTGGAAGAAAAAAAACAAATTATTCATTCTTTTGATTTTTATCAGATATTCAACACATATCTAGTATTAAAAAATGTTCATAAAATTTTTTCACTCTGGTAAAATAATTTGGACAATAATTTATCAACTGAGATATGGTCTCTCATTTTTTATATACTCTTAAAATAATAGATATCACAGCCCTGTGTTGTCTCATGTAAAGAAATAGCCAGAATCTTTGTACTAGAAACCTCTGATAATTAGTCCAAAAAATTCATTGCATAAAACAGAACAAGTCATACTAACATCCCATCCTTTCCTCCATGATTTCCACAAAACTTTCGTTCTTTCCTCTTTATTCTACTAATTCTTGAATTTTACTTTTGCCTCCTTCACTCATCTGCTGAGTCTGTTCTGTGTTTAATGTGATTGGTTTCCAAAGTAAATCAATTTCACTATTCTTCTTTCAATTCTGCATATTCTATCATTCTCATTACTAGCAAAAAACAAAGCAAGATAGACAAACAGCTAGCTCTTAGACAAGTAGGGCGGGGGAGGATGAGGCATCAGCAAACACTGAAGAGTGAAATGATGATATTTTGTCTGCAGGAAATATTACCTTATAAAAATATTGGCCATCCTAATTTGTCAAGAGGGTGAGGCAGGAGAATCTAGCGTTCAAAGTCAGCCTCAGCAATGGAGGGGCACTAAGCAACTCAGTGAGTGCCTGTCTCTAAATAAAACACACACACATACACACACACACACACACACACACACACACACACACACACACAATAGGACCTGGGGATGTGGCTCAGAGTTTGAGTGCCTCTGAGTTTAATCCCTGGTACACCTGCCCCCCTTCCCCAAAAAATATTGGCCAAGAGTTTATAGTTGTAAAATCCTCTATATTTTACATATACTTTTTTATTCAGTTGATACAAATTAGAATGCCTAATGAAGAGAAAACAAGGTAATTTAAAGGCATAGAACATGTACATAGAGGAACAGCATCTAAACATGGATCCTACTGACTTCTTAAGATCCATGCCAAGCTACATGAATCAATGATACTGACCTTCTTCAATCAATGATATCAATGATAATATATTTGGTGTTAGAATAATTTCCTCTAGGATAGACAATAGTTAGTGATACCCAAAACCCTATAAAAGTAGAAAAAGTTAGAAGAAGAAATAAATACTTTGATAGGAGTCTGAAGACAAGGGTAATGATGTTGTTCAAATCTTGGGAGAGAATTGTTAGAGTTTACTGAATGCTACCTTAGAAATATTAATTTAACCACAAAAACAAATGTTATTACTGAACCAGAATTGAGTTATTTAAGAACATTGCATAATTCTCAGTTTCATAAATATTTTAAACAAGAGCTGTTATAAAGTTTTACCCTGATATGCTTCTACCCCTATTCCACTTACCCTACAGTCAAAATAATCAAATAAATCCTTCAATTCTCTTCCACTCTACCACCGTTTTTAAAACATACTTTAACTTTTTATTAAAATGTTCTCTGTTTTTCAAAAACCATTTTTATAGATTACCTTTTTAACATCTTACTCTAATCTTATATCTATTAACTCCATTATGAGATTTCTCTGTAAAACATCTATTATATATCCTTGGTTTTATACCCTAAGTGTAAGATCTATTTCCATGTTTATTTTCTAGGAAAAAAGAAAGAAAAAAAGAAATATAACAAGTAAGCCAGAATATTCCCTCCAGCCTCAAGTCAATTTTATTCACCTGTATGTTCTTTTTTATTTTGGAAATATCATTCTACAGTTACTTTCTCATCTGCATCTCCTCAGGCTACTATAAGTAAGGTTTTTCTTTTTCATCATCGTAGTTATTTGAAGGTTTCCTAGTTTTCTCCTTTCCAAACGTGCATCATCAGTTGGTTCCAATCCTCCTTGCTCCATCTGTGAAATTGCAGACTGAACCACGCAAACAGAACTCATGATCTTTCCTACTTGTTTGTTCCTTTCACTTCCTGGCTCATTTAATGGTTCATCCACTCAGAAAAACACTGACACCACAAAAACTTGCTTTTCTGTTATGTTTTCCTACAGGTCCATATGGTGCCACCAGTTTTACTTCTGAAATGACCACTTTGTTTTCTCCTCTCCTATTTTAACTACCTTGGTTTAGACCCTTCCCTGGGGAGGTATTGAAATACTTTCTTAAGGAGCTTATTGTCATGAAGAGTTTCTTTTAGATTTATTTTCCAAACTGCTCACCAAGTTATTTTGTAACATAGCCAGATGCTTCTTTAAAACACTGTTTTTAAATACTCAGTCTTTTTTTTCTATTGATGAAATAAAATCCAATCTAGTTAAGCATACCAAGCACTGTACTTTATAACTAGGACACCATTGTCTTGCCACATCTCAGAGCTTTGTCAAGCTCACTACACACATAAGTCTGAACCCCTACCTGGAGAGAGTGTGTAGTCTGTATTTCTGAAACTTTGTTTCAACTATTTCTTCTTCATGAAATATCTCTGATTTTTCCTAGTCTTTTCCCAGGGGTAGATTTTTACCTCTTGTGCCATTCCCATCTAGGCATGAGAAATCCAGCTTCATCCTTCCTGTCCAGGCCATTTGTATTTCATTCTGCCTTTCTTTACCCTTGAAAGAAACAATGCGTACCCTCCTCTCAACACCCTAACCTTTTATAAATACTTCTATTAAAATGGCCATTTATGTATCTTTTTCTACCACTATTTATTGAATCCTTTTTATGTCCTAGGTGATGGAAATATGATAGTGATACTTCTACTCTATTGGCTTGCTTCTGGAATCTCATATTGCTACTTTTATTTGATGTTCATTCTCATTGCTAAATTGTTCTTTTCTAAGGGTTATTAGGGTTAGTGTGAACTTAGGGAAGGATTTGACTCTAAGAAGCTATACAAATGTTATTTAATTGGTAATATAGAATTTCTCTGTCACTGTTTTACTTTAAAATATGTTTGATGAGTCTTTCCCTCTAATATTCATAATACATTTGGAAATATTTTCTCATCATGCCTGAAAATACATATTCAGTCCATTTTCTGTATTGTTGATGAGAGTTTTGTGAGAAAAAGTAGGCTCACAACTAATGGACTGTGTTTCAGATGCACTTTAATTTTCATGGCATTAGACTCTTTCTGTGACTTTGATTCTGCTCAAGAATCTTGTGATCACAGAGTGATTCAACTGAATGCATTGTCAAAATAGTCATCAAAATTATTTTAAACTTAACAAAACAGTACAATCTTTTGAAACTCACAAAAAGACAGTTTAGAAGAGAGGAAAAGGGTATTTTTGTGAAAGACTATATTGCCATCCACTTGCCTTGATTTAAATAGTATTGTTTTTATTTGCCAGTTCAACTTTTTTATTCATTATTTCTTCTGTTTATTTAACAAATGTGCATGTATGTGAGAATAAAATTGCACCATTATTATAAGTCAATTTCAAAGTCAGATTTTGATTATAAACTAGAATTTTGCAAAGGGATTATTTCTTAAGGAAATGATAAATAAGCTGGGGATAGGGGATGTTTAAGAAATGTATAGTAATTATTCTAATTACCCTATCACCAAAAGATATTATTTCTTATAAAAATAATGTGAAGAAGAAAGCTGATTAGAATAGAATATCATATAGGAGTAGAAAAGACCATCACAGTATTAGTGTAAGGATGGGACTTCAGTACTTGTCAAGATACCCATACCATCAAAGTGACCATTGGCCAGGATTTCCAGGGTAGAAAGACAAGGAACTGAAGTGAGGTACCAAGGGAGGGAACAGGAAAAGTATTAGGATTTCTTAAGCAGTGGTTGGAAATTGAAATTATGAATGTATTCTCAGGTAGCCAAAGTTAATGCACTTTCAAGAACTGAGGAGATAAAGCTAATTTTTTATCTTGTAATAAGTATTAACAATATCCTTTTGTTTTGCAGCCTCACAGTTTGAATGCCACAGACTATGATGATTCATATGTAATGTTTTATAATTTTCAAAATACAACCACGAAGTACATATTATTATTCCTGTTTCATAAGAAAACCAAATTATAGATAATTTAAAGTATTTACTGAATTCAGAAAAAATGCCCCAACATATTGATTCTATTAGTTTTTTTTTCATTTCAGTTTTCTTATTCCTGTAAGTACTTGTGCATTTATATATGTAATGCAGCATGAGTAACAAAACATAATTCCTGCTTTCGTTTAGGCTTATGTTCTAGGAAGCAAAGTAGGTAATTAAGACAATTGATCAAGTGTGCAAGAGTGAGCTGTGATGGGGCTTATGGGTCACGTTCCACAGAAAAACTGACTTTTAATGGAGCTACAAGGTAGATCTGGTATGAAAGTGGAAAGGAGGGTGGTCTAAGCAAAACATATAAAATCCAAAACACTGAGGTGAGGAAATGCTTGAAGTAATGAAAGACCACAAATAAGACAGGTTGGGCTAGACTGCTGAGTTTGCAAAAGGAAAAGGGAGATAGTAGGCAAGGGCTAAGATTAGAGGTCCTTGCTCTTTGTTTACACATATTGGACATTTTAAAATTCTGAGTTTATGAAGAATTTAAGCAGAGAAGTGAAATGGTCAGTGGTGAATTACATTCTGCAGAAGAATATTAAGAGAAAGAAATAGAACCAAGACTGAATTGTATTGCCTATTACTTAGAAAGGTGAGAATACAAATGAGAATGAGTCAGAGATGAGAATTACTATGGACATTTTGGGAGTCTTATTTGAGGGAATACGGACATAACATGTTTAAATTGTGTTTAGTGAAATAATTATGTGACCCTGTGTATACTTCAGTTTTTCACCACTACTATGTAATATTCATGTAGCAAGCAGATGGTTAGCTTCTACTGACTGGGTGGATTCTCCTAATATTTCGGCATGCAGGTAAAGAGCCAGAGGGCAGGTCACAATATGAATTATCTTAGTGGCACTTTATGGAGGTAGTGAAAAAGGAACAATATTTGAAAAGTAGAATTAGAAGTTAATTTGTGGAAAATTCTTTCAAATCTTGCAGCTATAAGAGAGGTTTCCAAAAATTTGATAATCATGTACTTTCCATGGTCTTTCAATAACATGTGATGAGATTTAAGGAAACTTTTCTAAGTCAAAGATGATAATAAAAACTTGATAAAATATTCAAGAGAATAGACTAGATTAAATTTCTAATCTCTTTGCAGCAAACATAATTAAAAGACAATTAAAGTCACTTTAGGTAAAATAAATATGGGGAAAATATTTTATAGAGCTATATCCGTGAGTTAATTCATAAAAACATTATGTTCATTTTTAAAATATTTATTTATTTTTAAGATTTAGGTGGACACAATATCTTTATTTTACATTTATTTGGTGCTGAGAATCGAACCCAGTGCCTCGTGCATGCTAGGTGAGCACTCTACCACTGAGCCACAACCCCAGCCCTGTGTTCATTTTTAATTAATTGTTTTTTTATGTAATATAATTTAAATTTTCTAATGTATTGTAATCTTTTCACATTTAAATAACTGTTTTTATACTTAATTTTTTATTTGAGGTCTTATATCCTTTCCCTTAAAGAATGCCCAAGTAACAGTAATAAATCAGAGCCCACTACACTTGGGTCTGTTTCTGTAGGAACTGATGCAATCTGTAAAGGAAAACATGGAAGAAGAGTCAATGGCAAGATACTAGACATTTTCCTCATTAGCACAATTGGGCTTTAGTGTCAATAATTGGGATCTTTCATTAACAAAAGAGATCTAGTTGTTTTAGTTCAAGGATACTCTGAGTCATGTATTGAATTGCTTTAAATGTAATGAAGATAAATTTTTTTAGAATAATGTCTGAATTATATAAACACATGATTTAATATTAACAGAGGAACATAAGAGATTCCCAAATTTTAATGTGCCTAAAGATTGCATGAAGACCTATATCAAATTTTGGTTTCTGTATCTTAACAGCAAGAGATGCTAACCAACAACCAAAAATTGCTTACTTAATCCACATTCCAGTGATTTTGATGTAGAGGATCTGAAAATCAAATCAGTGAGGAAGTGCGTATATCCTGCTTGGCATATCTCTCTTCAAAATTTTTTCCCTCTGATTTGAGGAACTGAAGGAAGATGCCAAGTAAAACATCTTCATCATATTGTTAATAAGTAAATGTATTTAAAGTCAAAATAATAGAATAATATATGATTTAACACCAGAAACAATAACAAGGTTGTTATACATAAGTATATAAATTTGTAACATGCCAACATAAATGGTTTTTACTTAAAAATCTCTGGAATTAGTAGTGGTACTGAAAAAAGAGAAAAAAATCACTGCCTGATTTAAATTATATATATATATATATATATAAATAGTAGATGTATTGTAGGTTTGAATAATCATTTCAGCCAGGCTTCATCTCTTAATCCCAAATTAAATCTCTTTATCCCAAATTTTTAAAAGCATGTTACAATGAATATTTTAAAATTGAATTAAGAAACTTTGTCATATTTTTTAAAGTCAACTTTACTACGGTATGATTTATATTGCCAGAATACTTAAATATATAAAGCAGTAGATGTGTTTTAATCCTTGAATTTGCAAATTAGTTCTTTGAAATTAAAAAAGTAAACAAATTAGAAAATAGATAAATAAAGTAGAAGTAATTTGTTCAAACACAAGATAAGACCATTAAGTATGAATTTAATGTATCTTAAGGAACCTAAAATTCTCTACAGAAAATTTTGAAAAAAAAAGTCAAACCTTTCATAGTAATTCAGTGTGTACCTTGTCAGAGAAACAGAGCAGTGGAATGCAGCTTCTGATAAATCACTTTTTCTATTATTTTCCTTGTAATTCTTATTTATGTTACACACTCTTAAGAACAGCAACAACAATAAAGTGTATTTCTTACTTGAGTTAATTCAAGTACATGTGGGAAAAGAGAAATCAAAATCTCGTATTTGCAGCTAGAACTTACAGATACTCAGGAACAATTAGAAAGTCAGATTTGATAGAAACACAGGAATGTCTAAACACCCTGTTAACTCAGGTAATAGAAAGCAGTTGGGTGACAAAAATGTCATTAAATATCTAAGAGGAGTAATAATAATACTAGCTAACATATATTGCCTATTTGATTTGCCAGGTAGTAATATTTTATACTTTATATACATTTTTCATCAGTTTGAAAATTTTTTATAGGTTTCCAACTAAAATTTCCCCTGACATAGCTGAACCAAAATGATATAGCTAGTAAATAACTGACTCATGCTCATTTGATCCCAACTCTATATTTATTATTTGTTTTGTTGGTTTTGTTTCAATCTCATAGCTTCTGTTCTAGTTTACAACTTTTAAAGTCTCTCTTTAGTATTCTGGTAACTCCTTATCTTCCTACAACAGGGAGTGTACTAGACAGTGGGAATTACTTTCTGTCATCCTTATTTGGTAGATTTTGAATTAGACTACATCTCTATCTTAGGTCATATGCCTCTCTGTTCCACTCACCTTTAACTACAGTGAGGCATCATGTGAAAACTGTGACAACACCTTATTGGGACCCAGGTAGAAATCAAGAGAAGGTGGGAGTTCTTTAAAGTATGCCATGATTTTAACAGATATCTTGTGTCTGAGCTCTTGGGAATATTAGATATTCGATATTTTTCCCAATATTTATAGAAACACCAATTTCCATAACATCTGTTCCACAACTCTTCAGTTTCTTATGTAATATTTTATTGAGTAAAATTTTATTTAGATTGTATATAGTGATATTTAGTGCATTCTCATTGCACATCAAGAAATTGAAATGTATTTTTGTCTAAAAATATTTGAATTTCTAAAGTGAATTAGCACATTGCTATCATTTAAATGAGACAGAAATGTGTTTCCTTAGTAGTTTTTAATCATTTTTAACATGATTAATTAAAATGTTTGTTGAAGAATGTCTAAAATAGATAATATTTACATAATTGTGTTTATAGTTCCACATCAAAGAAGTGATAAATGTCCTTGGGAAACAAGAATATAAACATATATAATGAATAATAATTAATAAATTAGATAATTAAAGACATAATGAGATATTTTGTTAACTTACTGATTTTTAATTTGCAAGAATTAAAATTAATTTAGTCATTTTAAATATAGATTATGTTTTGGGGAGTTTATAAATTTTATATATATATATATATATATTTATATATATATATATATATATATATATATATATATATATATAACATGGCACTTATAAATTTTTTTAAAGAGAGAGAGAGAGAGAGAATTTTAATATTTACTTTTTAGTTTTCAGCGGACACAACATCTTTGTTTGTATGTGGTGCTGAGGATTGAACCCAGGCCACATGATGCCAGGCAAGCGCGCTACAGCTTGAGCCACATCCCCAGCCCCAAACACTTTACATTTTTTATTTAATTTTTATTATTTAAATGTTAACTTTCCTTATCTCTCATTAAGTACTTTTTAAATATATTTTAAAATAGTTAAACATTTAAAGTACTTCAGAAATTATACTTAATTATAGTGGAAGATACTCACTTTTATCAAATAGAAGTTAGGCATTATTAATAGGTAATATAAATCAAAGCATAGAATCTTCAAAAATTTGCTTTTGCTCTCATATTTGCTCTCATACATTATTATCTTCCTAGTCATCTGCTAATAATCCCTCAAAAAATAACTTTTGTGGAATCCAACTTCCATTTTGTTTTATAATCACATCCATAGTGCTTGCTATAGTTTGTTCTGCTGAGCACAGATTTTGTCATTTGCTGATTGGTACTTGACAACAAGCCAATGGATTTCTAAACTATACCCATTTATTCCTCAATCACCAAGAAGAACATGTAATTCACAAGTCACTTCCAAATTTGGCTTATTTTAATTAAAAAAAAGCCCAATTTTTTATGGTATTCAGATGATTTTAGGAATGATTTTTTTTTCTTTTTTTTACAACTTGCTGAACTCTGAATGGGAAGAAAAATAAATCATAAATGTTGAACTCAAAAGAGGATCCAAATCCTACACTTTAAAAGATTGAACTGACTAGAAGTTTTTGGCACATAGTGTTATATATAACTGAAAAAAAAAAGTCTTCATTACTCAGAATGAAGAGAACTTTGATGTTACATTTGCATGTATACATATATAATATATATTTTTACATATCTTTAAGGATTCATAAATATATTTATTACATAAAAATGTAGATGTATGAATGATTTATAATTGTATGATTTATAATTCATAAAGATAAACAGCATATGTACACGTGTACTTTTTAATCAGTACTTTGTGCCTCTGTGTATACATGCATGATTTTAAGGAAAGTATGATCAATATTACAAAGAAATTTAGCTTTAAGATATGCCAAAAGGTGCTATGACTCATTACTCTGAATGAGATTTCACTTTAAGTATGTTAATTGTAACGTAATAGAAGTTTCACAATATCAAATGAAAAAAAACACCACTTCTATAATTCTTTAGTCTTCTATCAGAGTTGATGCTCAAACAAGATCTGAATATTGTCTGTATTTCAGTCCACCCTCTGTTGAAAGGGTCTTTCATTGTCAACTCTATTGTGTTCCCTGAATAGCACTTCTCCTTTGTGACATTAGGCACCTGATGCTACAGATATTACCTAGGGCTTTACAATGGCCTTATACTGGAGGCTGGGTGGCAGAGCTAGGGGCCTAGCTTTCCCCAAACAGGGGAAGTATTTTGAGTGCTCCTCCCTTAAAAAAACAAAACAAAACAAAACAAAACAAAAAACATTAAAAGGTGTTTTTTGTTAGTTTTTTGATACAGATATTAAAACCAGGGGTGCTTAGCCACTGGGTCATATTCCCAGCCCTTTTATATTTTATTTCGTGACATGATCTCATTGAGTTGCTAAGGGACTCTCTAAGTTTCTGAGGCTGGCTTTGGACTTGTGATCCTCCTGCCTCAGCCTCCTGAACCACTGAGATTACAGGCCTGTGCCACTGGGCCCAGCTCATAGAGAAATACATTTTCAACATTTTTGGGAAATCCTACTGAAGATTTCTTTGGGAAGTAAAGGACAAGGTTATTCCCATATATTGGACAGCTATATATATACTGCAAGATCATCTTGCAAGTTTATTCAACAAAAGAACTTAAAACTATGCATTGGCACTGAAAGCTACCTCAAGGGAGCTCTGAAATCATCTTCCTGGTAAGGATTTGGCATTTTAAGAATATAAACTAAGAGTGAAGTAACATCTTATTTAAAACTTAACGTTCCTCAAAACAAAACAAAAAAATCATTGTTGTGATGGACATTAAGATAATACTGCATGGAATTTCTTCAATCATCTCTCATCATTTCCATTCCTTAAATTTAAATATTATTGAAAATGGTCAAAAAATGTGAAGAAATATTTGGGTTCAAATATTTAAAATGTGAATATCTATGGACTGTCAAAGATGAAACATAGTAAGTTTAGGATGTGAGAGAAAAGCATATTTGTAAGATGAATTTTGATAATATATTTGAACGAAAATTAGTATAATTACAAAAAATTCTACAAATACTTCTTTTGAGAAATATCAATTTTACTCAAATAGTAATTCATTTTAAAAATCAGACAAGTGGACAAAATTTACTACAGAGCTTTTATAACTTTAAATTTTTGAACATTTAGTTTCCATTTTTTTAAAAAAAACTTTTCAAGAATATAAAAAATTCACATAATGGTTATTATGTTCTTCTTAAATTTAATACACAGAACTATAATTATCAAGATGAAGGTGTATCACTAATTTTTGAGTATAAATGATAATACACTGAGTAATGTATTTATCATTCTCTTGGAAAAATCTTCATAATGTTATTCATTTTTTTGTATAGAAAAGTGCAGGAATATGAAAAAATAAAATAGCAATCACTTATGTACTGGAGGTGGTATATATTAGACTTGATAATTTTCTATTTTGTGTATTCTTTATTTTTATTTTAATTAAATATATTGTATGCAATCAAAATATTCCCTACTGAATATAATAACATTTCAATTTTCATATTATGGTATCATACGATTAGTATGTGTTTTGTTATATTAAAATATACTGTTTTTCAGAAATTTCTTAATTATAGAAAAATGAAAAAACATTTCATGAGAGAAAATATGTACACTTATATCTCTTCCTTATAACATTATGAAGCTTAATTTATATTCTTTTAGTCCCCCATGACTGACTTTCCTAATTTCCTATTAACATTAAAATTTTACATTAAACCTTTTCTTTTGATAAAGTAATAATTAATTTCATTAAAACTCATTTAAAATCCCATGACATGTGTCTTCTTTAGAAACGTACTTAATTATCTGTGTTACTTAGAGTTATGTTTAGGAAACCCATTGACCTTTTCTTCATATTTCACAATTACCCAAATAACACAAGCCCGCCTACCTAAGACCTCTCTGTCCTGTCACATCAACATAAAAAAGATACTTTTCTCACTTTATCATTTGGGGTTTGATTATGTGTCTACAAAAGGGCAACCAGTCTGTAAACACCAATGTCTTTTTTATATTTCCCCATAGAGTATTTGTTTGATGAAGGAGATGAAATTAAAAGAGATGGAGCTGGTCATGGTGCTACATACCTGTAATCCCAGAGACTCAGGTAGCTAAGGCAGGAGGATTGCAAATGCCCAGTCTGGGCAATTTAGCAAGACCCTGTCTCAAAATACAAAATAAAGATTAGAAGGGTTGGAGAGGTAGCTCAGTGGTAGGGTACCCCTTGTTTCAATAACCAGTATTGCAAAAGTGAAAAGTTAATTACTCCACATTTAATTTTGGACCATGCTAAGAAAAGAGATTCTTGATAAAACAATAAAAAGGTGGACCTCTGCCACACTTTAGCTCTTCATAGTCAATGTCTTCATCTGTGATATTTGTACATGACTGTTCCCATCACCATAAATGCCTCTATTTATCTTTATTTACAAAATTATAGATAAATGATTGACCATGTTTACTTCTCCGAGAATAGTTGTTACCTGTATAGAGCTGAGACTCAGTCACATGGGAGTGTGGCTATTATTAGAAAGAAAAATTTTTGGAAGGAAGTATTGAGGCCTATTTTGGAACTATAAATTTGATGTCACATGCTAATAGTTTTATGTGGGGTAGGTACTAGCAGTGTGTATATGATTTGCAAGTAGCATCTGTAGTGCATGTGCAAGTGTGTGGGGATGAACCATTTCCATTTAGTGCCTTTAGGTAGTGCTGCTAGACACATTCCAAATGTACAAGTCATTGCTCGAAAAATGCAGGTAAATGCCAGCCTGACAAAAATTCCTTCAAAGATAATGAGAGCAAGTTTTTTGTTAGTGATATGTTTATTTGTATATTGATCTTGCAGTTAAGTGGTATTTTAAAAACCATTTAACTTTCTGAATTGTCTTATCTAACGTAGATGCAAATATATATTTCAGTGAATATTAAATAAAATGCACACATTGTTTAATTTAGTATGTGACGCATAATGAACATTAATACTATTTATGGTATTTATTTTTATCTCCCACACCAAAAATTATTTTCAAAATCTGCCAAATTAAAACAATGAAGAGTAAGAGGTTTGACTAGTTATGAAAAGCATATTGAAATATTGACTAGAGATTGGGTTTATTGCTTAGTGGTAGAGCACTCGCATTCTCAAAATGTCAAAAACAAAAACTGCATTCAAACTCTGTAATCAAGCAAAATAAACTGAATATTCAACCTAATTTCTATCTGACTAAAACTAAGCTATATGAGTTACTTGATGTTCCTCTGATGCATCATGCTGCTCATTTGTGATCTTCCTGTTTTGTTTAGCATGTTATTTTCCACCTAGCCAGTGTGGTAAACTCATATTATTTTATTATATTGCTTTAAAAAGACCTTTTCTGATGCTTCCCTGAGGCATGCATCCATTACTTATAGTTGATAGTACAATTTGCCAACTCACCTCGGCTAAGGAACAATAGGGCTGTTTATCATATAATCTAATAAAATGTCTTCAGAATGGTATAGAAGTGTGGGGTTGACTTCAGGGAAGTCCAAGAATATTTTCCAAGACCCACATGCAGAACGTCTTTCCATTCAACCATTTCTTTTTTGGTCATCATCTTCTGGCTTAATTTCAGTATTCTCGAGATGGCTATGTCTACCCCAGACTTGAACTGCTCACAATCAAGAGCCCTGCAGGAGAGTTTTCCCTTCATAAGTTTGCTCGGAGTAGAAAGGAAAACTTTCCCTGGGAGAGTCCTAACAGATGCCTTGCCTCTACTGTCACTAATCTATACTGACCACATGTCCATGATTTAGTTGCAAGAGATTGGGAAAGCAAGCATGCCACCTTCCCTGCCTCCATAACAAGAAGTGGGGTTTTCAATACTATTAAATGTTGTTATTATGCAATAATACCTTTGACACATCTCAACTCCTAATTCCAGGTCTGCCAAAGTATATTTCCTCTATTTTGATCCTCTTCCAAAAAACACATGAGCACAACTGCATTACTAACTACATCACATTAATGTAAATGTTTAGAATTTTGTAGACTTCTCTATTAAAACATCAGCAACTTGTGGGAAGAGAACCTATTGTTTTCATCATTATATTCTAATTGCTTTATATCTAATAAGTGTTTAAAACCCTTTAAATAAGTTTAAAAATTGTTAAAATAGATAAAAAGAAATTTATGATTGAATTAAATATTTTAAAGTCAAAATAAGAACTTGAGATAAGTAAAATTGTAATGGTTATAAAACAGCATAATGGATAAGAGATATTGCATCATCCCTAAAGGAGCCAAAACCTAACCATCTGCTTCACATCTCTCTCAGTCTAGAGATGAGAAAAAAGATGTGAATTTGCTACCCCCTGGGAGATTGGATGAGGATCATATAGGATTTAGAGAATAGAACTTGCAGGGAAATGTCAATAATTTAGGTTTTCCTTTTGCAAAGAAGACACATCAAAATTTTACCCTTCCTTAACAATGTAGTGTAGATGAAATAATGATGAATCTTTTAAATGGACTTTTGAGAAAGGGCAGGTAAAAAAATAGAATATTTTTACAGGAATTTCAGAAAAGAACACTACAAAGTGTTCAATGATAAAAACTATAGTTAATCATGTTGAATGTATTAACCTTATTTTACCAAATACATATATATATATATTTGTCTCTTGCTAAAAAAGAAATGGACTTTTTACTCAGGTGTTTGTGTGTGTGTGTGTGTGTGTGTGTGTGTGTGTGTGTGTTTGTGTGTGTATGTGTGTATCTGTCTGTCTTGGTAAACAAACAGTTCCAAATAATTCCATGCTGTATGTTCTATGATTTTCCATATCTCTGCCTAGAAAAAAACAAAAGAAATACACAAGTGTTTAAATAATCAAAGAAAAAAACTGACTTTCTCCTTGAAAATTAAATGTCAAATTTGATTTGAAATGTTTACAGAGGTACTTTTCATTTGTCCATTATGATAGTAATGATGAATGAGAAAAGCTCTTTCAGGGAATAAAGTATTTCTTCAAATTTTCAATTTAGTCTTAGTTTTATGTAAGATGGTTTTGTAAGTGTGAATTACCATTAGTAGCTCCAAAAACATTTTGTGCTTAATAAGGCTTAGAATGAGTAATTTGGTAATAGCCAATATAAAGTATAAATATATATATATATATATATATTTTTGGCATGAATATTGTCAATTATTTCCCTATCTTCCAAGTATAAAAATACATTCACAATGCACACACATACACACACACACAAACTTCACAACTCATTTATTACTCAAATAGGTCAGTCATTTGAACACTTATCATTTTTTATAAAATTCTACAATTACTTTCTAGTTATTATTGTTGACTTTAGTCCTATGTCAATATATTTTTGCTGACTCTTGACATCAAGAAGAAGAGAAGGTCTTTTACTTTAGTGTTGATGCTAAGGAAGAGTGACTTAAGAGAAAAAAGGCCTTTAAATTCTTGGAGTAATAGCTGGCAATTTGCTTACTTCTGACTCATTTGATGAGATTTACATGTGTTATATCTTGGCTTGGACATGAACCTGTGGACCTAATTTTTTGTTTTCATTTTGTTGGTGGTGTAACAAAACACCACAGATCAAGTGACTCAGAGCAATACAAGTTTATAATATTTTTTAATTCTGGAGGTCAGTAGCCTAAAGAGTGTCCTCATAAACAAGCTCTTTTGGTGGCTCTGGGCTCTGAGCATTCTTTTCCTTTTCTTTCCAAGTTTATTGGATCTGCCTGCATCCCTTGCCTCTAGGCCTCTCTTCAGTTGCTACAACCTTTGTTTCCAGGGCATGTCCAAGTCTAATCCTCTCTGACCTCCCTTTTATAAGAAACTTTTGGATACAGCACAGGCTAATCTCCCACCTCAAAATCTGCTCTTTATCTCATCTGCAGTGTTCCTGGAAATGAGAATTAGGATGTGGACTTTTGGGGGATGCCATAACTCAGCCCACCGTGTGACTAAATTAAGTTTCTAAATTATCAATAGTGTCCCAACATGACAATAAGAATTACTGATGAAAAATCATGGTATAGTATCAAAATATGGATAGCCTTCATTATGTAATGCCCTTGTAATTTACAACTGCACATGTTTTTCAGGATGGAGTTAGCAAAGATAAACAATAGCAAACATTATAATCTTCATAAGAAGGTTTATTTTTTTAATCAACCACCCATTTTAGAAGGTAATGCATGTCCTTGGGGAGGGGAAAAAGGTCAAAATTCAACCATTTTTAATTTACCTTCCCCCACCTCAACTACCACAAATATGCAGAATCCAAATCTACCATAAATGGTGAGTTATATTTTATCTTACCCTTAAAATTATATTATTCCTAAAGGAATTATTTTTTAAAAAACTACCATTAACATATTCAGCTAAGTTATCATGGCATACTAGCTATTGTAAAATCTAATTTTCAGTATAGTCTTTAAGAGCCCCAAGAGGATAACATTGAACCTCTCTCATGTTTGATTTTTAGATTTCATGAATGCTTTAATTTTATATAGTATAATTTTTACTATTCAGTGTATTTTATTTGAACCATGGGAGAACTTAGTTTTATTTTAATGATCAGCAAAAAAAGCTATGTATCATTATGAAAATAAAATAGAGAATATAGAATTATTTGGTTATTCTTTTTCTCCATATTTGTAAAAATGGTATAGAATTATACATAGAAAACTTAAGTTTTTTTCTACTGAGAATTTCCCTTTAATATACTTTTGGTTGATATATAATTATACATATTTTCAAGGTGGAGTGTGATGTTTTAATTCTTATATACAATGTATAATGAGCCAATCAAGGTAATTAGCATATTGATCACCTTAAACTTTTATCATTTCTATATAGGAAGAGCATTTGTAATCCTCACTTCTATCATTTTTAAATGCATTATTATTAATTATATTCGTCCTACTGTGCAATAGGATACCAGAACTTTTTTCTTCTGACTGTAACATTATATCTGTTGATCAAATTTTCCCTCTCCCACCCGACTCCCACTTAATTAACCTCTGGGAACCACCATTCCATACTCAACTTCCATTAGATCAGATTTTCTAGATGATATATGTAAGTAATATCATGCATTGTTTTTCTGTGCCTGGTTTATTTCAGTTAACATAAATGCCCTCCAGGTCCACTTATTTTATTAAAAGTGAAAATACTAAATCTTTTCCAGGGTTGAATAGCATTCCATTGTGTGTGTGTGTGTGTGTGTGTGTGTGTGTGTGTGTGTGTATATATATATATATATATATATATATATATATATATATATATATATATATATATATTCGTGTGTCTTTTTCCATTCTTCTAGCGAAAGATATTTAGATTGGTTATATATCTTGGCTATCATAAAGAGTACTGCAGTAAACACTGGAGTGCAGATGTGTCCATGACCTATTTAGCACAAATATAAAATTGAAGACAATGTTCCCTGCCCTGTAGGAGCTCACCACTCCAGAAGTACAATACATAGAGCAATGTAAAATTGAAGCTGTATGGTGTACTGAGAAGAGTTACACAAAATTAAGATAGACACACAAAAATGAGGAATTTTCTATTAATGGAGGTAAAGTGTCACCAGACATTAGTGAATAGCTAGAATTTTTATATATGAGAAAGGACATTCCGAGCTAAGGAATTGGAGAATAAGGACATATAAGCAATAAAGAAAGGAATGTGAGTAAAGCAACAAGGAGAGTTAAACATGTATACTGAATGATGAATTGACAAGAATATTAATGTTATTAACTTATTTAATAATTATAACAATATTGTTAAGACAAAATAAATGGATTTCTTGGAATTTATTCTTCAACAACATGTGGACATGTTTTTTTTTTTTTTCTGGAATAGGAAAGTATAAAGGAAAGAAATTAAGGTACCTTATGAAACATGATAACTAGAAATATTCCTTTAACTTTACATGAGCTTTATCAAAATCGGAAGCTTAATACTTTCTTTAACACTTTACAAAAATTTTTATTATTTTGGCAAATGAGTTAATTGCCTGTCATATTAGACAAAAAGAAGAATAACCATGTTTCTCTTAGCAATGATGAATAACATATTACTCACATTATTGTTAACTCTTTAATATTTTAGTAACAAGATATAAAGATAATAAATATTGTCAATGTTAACTGAATGCTGAAAGCATAAGTCAAATCACATCCTTAATAGTTCACTTGTTCTTAATGCTGTACCAATTATTTAACTTCTTATTTATAACATATTTTTTAACATCATTAATCTGAGTCCCTAGGAATTTATTTGTTGAATGCATATGAATCCCTCCTTTATGTTTAATTTGTAAATAGTTAGCAGCATGCATCACTTTTATTTCCTTTAAATTTGCTTAAAGTGTCCTATTATGATTCAATAGACTTATAATTAATTTATTGGTAAACTATCATTCCCAGTAGAAATAACAAAAAGGCAACTTTTGAAAGAATTGATATAAAATTATTTGAATTAATTATGGCGAAATATTCATGGATGTGGAAGACATAGTTATTTAATGAATGCCTATTGAAAGATGCTTCAAAGTTTGATAGTTACTTTTTTCAAAAAGAGCAAAATGAATAGTTCATTCTTATATTAAAAAGAGAAAATATGAATTAGCTACTCAGTGGCAATTTATATACACAAAATCTTTTAGTTACGACCATGTATGTTAAACTTACAAAATATTCATTGTAAATTACGATTAAAAAATAATTTGATGTTTTAATAAAAGTATAGAAAGATTAGCAATACTAAGCTTTTCCTTGTCCAGAATGAATCCAAACTCAGTAAACTCCATAGGCTATGGTTGTCCCAATCTTTTCATGTTTTTGATTGCAAGAGCCTATTATAAGAGATAAACATGGTACTAACTTTGATTTTCTTCCTTAGGGATGTAAGTAAAACTTCACATTCTCATAAGCTTCTTGTTTTAATTACAGTGTAAAAGCACTCTGTTTCATATAATAGGAAGACATTTAAAATGAGATTAGTTTTACTATCTCAAAAATGTGGGTTGAAGCATTAAATAGGATAAATGGAAAACACACATACATCCTACATGTTTTGCTTTTGACTCAAAGAACTCAATCCAGTGAATATATTTTTAAATAAGCATCTCACAGTAGCAAAAAATTTGCTCATTTCAAACTATAAGCAATACTTTTTTAAACTGACCTTAAAATGGAATATCTGTTTGAAAAGTAAACAGATGTGTTATAGTAAGCTCTTCTCAACCGTTATTTCCTAAAGGGATAAATAAAACTGTCCCCCAAACTGCAACAATGCAAATTGTTTTTAAAGATTGAAGCTTGCTTAGCAAGACGATAATACAGGCTCATTAGGTAAATTGCCTTAAGTGTACTTTACTTCTATAACAAAAACAAAGTTAATTTTAGATTACAATGACTTTATTTATATTTCTATGTATGGGGAGTACATATTGAGAATGATGGCTTGCAAATTTTCCCAAAGGAATTTTACTGAGGATTGTTTTGTATCTATGGCTCAACTTAGGTTAACATATAGATATTCAATGAAAATAAGATGAGCACTTAATTGTCAAATTGTCAATGATAGCTGTATATTCATTGCTATTAGAAGGTAATCCTTGGCACTGGGGTTGTGGCTGAGGGGTGGAGTGCTTGTCTAGCAAGTGTGAGGCACTGGATTCAATTCTCAGCACTGTGTATAAATAAATAAAATAAAGGTCCATTGATAACTAAAAAATTTTTAAAAAATTAAAAAGAAATCAATCCTCTCACAGTTCCTAGTGGATTCCTAATACCACTTCTATAACAAGTGTTTGAAATTTTACCACCATTTCCAGTTCTTTGGTCCTTATGTCAGAAATTAATTCTGCATCTTGGTTAGTTTAGAAAATATAATCAGAGAAAATATCTTCAATTTTTCTTAATGATTTATCCACCATTTCATTTTTCTATTCTTTCATCCTTGGAGCAAATGCTCTTATGTTCTTGTTTAGGTTTGTATTGCATTGACAAGAGTATTCGGACAAATCCTTCCATTCCCATCTTCTTCTCAGGCCTCTTGACTCTCTCCAGATGCACCTTTCATTCAGCAGGCACATCTACTCTGTCTGATCAGAATTCACTACACTTGAACTTTGCAATTAGTGGTACCTTTCCTGATTCAGTTCTTGAAATTGCATGGGGTATTAGTAAATGTCCTTTCCCCTTGCTCTTCATTCTTTAATCATGCATGAACTTTGTCTCACCTACTCTTACTTTTCGATTTTTTCTTTTGACAGTCTAGTCATCCTCCTCACATATCTCTGTCCTCACTTTAACTTCACCTAACTTTAATTCCTATAGCTTACATTTTTTTCAGCCCCCAGTTCTATTTCCAATTTTGATCATTCTAATGAATTTTAAAATTAAATACTTCACTGCATAATTCCTTATGGATATCTTCAAAGCATTCCCAATTTGGTACTTTTAAAAAGAGATCAAAATTCTAACATTTGGGTTCAGAACACCAAATTCGGGATTCTGACTTTAATGAGATAGGGTACATGATATTTGACTTCAGTTTACTCATAAAATACAATATTAACTTTCCACTCCACCAACATATTTATACACTCAACATCTCTACTCACCTAGATTATTCCAGTAACACCCTATTTGATTTCCCTACCTGCATCTTTACTTCAATACAATCTGCTCTCAAAACAGTAGCCAAAGCGATCATTTCAAGCAGTAAATCAGACTGTGTCACTCTGCTCAGTATCTTCCAGTTGTCTCCATCTTGATTTTTAAGTAACCAAGTCTACATCTACAGCCCCAACCCCGTACTCTCTCTTCTTGCCTCTTCCTAAATTCTCTTTTTATCCCACCACACTGACCTTTTTAGAGTCTCTTCTATTTTCTGGGCAAATTGTTGTGTTGGTCCTTTGCCGCAGTCTGGCTGGGCACAAAATCATGAGCCACTCACAGCTTTGTAGATTCAAACAGCAATTCTTTTTTCTTGAACTCACACCGGCACTCTACAAACATGTTCAGGGGAAATCCACGGTCTGGGCCAAATCCACGTTCTCTCTGAATCCCGGGAGAACTCAACGGGAACTACAGGAGCAGGCACACCTGAGGCAGCAGGATATGCCCTATTCCCAGCAGGGTACACCTTAATCCTGGAACCGCCCCAAACCCAAGGAGAGCCCTGAACCCTGATCCACCCTAAACCCGGATCTGCCCTGGTCCTTGAGCAAGGTCACCTTACATGCAATGTCACTGAAAATGTCCAAGGCAAGTCCATTTCCACAAGTCCTTCCTCTAAGCAACATGGGGTACGCTGGCAAGGAAATTGTCATACCTACTTGGCTAATGGCTCTCAGCCGTGATCTTTAACGCATGGTCTTATACACAAATGGATATCACTCTGACACTTTTTTGAGCCTCTATTCTCACTATGAAACATTCTCTGAAACATATTCTTTGGCCATCTTGTGTAAATTGTGCTTAAGGACTGATCTGCGTCTTTTAATCTCCATCTTCCATTTACTTTTCTCCATAGAGTTTATCTTCCAATATACTATAGAGTTGACTAATTTATTTTGTTTTGCTTTTGCCCCACTGTAATGAAAGCTCCATAACAGCAGGAATTCTGCCTATTATTTTTCATTATGCTTCTCAATGCTAAAAAAATAATAGAAGTTCAATAATATTTGTGGCATTAATAAATGAGCAAATGAAGATATGAAGGTAGAAGTGCTTCTTGATAGCTATCACTATGAAATATTATTCCCTTTATGATTCATTCTATTATCTTTCCATTTCACACCATGATATCACTCATATCCTTGTATACATACCCTTGCAGTCTTTGTGTTTTCCTCTCTGTATGTTCTATCCTGGTTTCAAGACACCATCTAATCATTTTTAAGGCTATTTACTTGGAGAACTCTTTAAGCCTTTTAAACATTTTTACCAATTGTTAACTCTTACATTACATTGTCTGGAACAAACTCTTTAGCTGAGTCCTCACCTATGTAGCCCAATCATCTTGAACTCTTCTCTAGTTATTTATAGATATCTACTTATATCTGTAGATGAAAGATTCTTTTCTGTGTGTCTTTGTGTGATATATTTATTGAAAGTCAGGCTCTTCAGGTATCGGGACAGAAGAGTTTGACAAAAGATCTAACATATTATGTTAAAACTAAGACAATATTTAGTATGATACATTATTATTTTGTATATTGCTAGAGAAAATGTCAATTAAGCCATGACCTAATCTTTCTAATCACTTAGAATTTAAAATATATATATATATATATATATATATATATATATATACACATATATATTTAGTGGTCTTGGGGATTGAACCTATGGGAATTTACCACTGGCCTAACTCTCTGGTCCATTCTATTTTTAATTTTGGGGTAATCTCACAAAGTTGTTCAGGCTGGCCTTGAACTTGCAATCCCCCTGCCTCAGCCACCCTCTAGTATGCCCAGCGTTTTGTCACTTAAAATGTTTCTTTGCTACTTATTGATAGGCTCACATAGACTTATTTAATGATGATTTTTTATCTTATATTTGTATTGAGCTATATATCATACATATATAAAAATTACAAGTGAAATCAAAAGGTCAAGGCACTTATAACATATTTTCACATTCAGAGGCGTTCATTCATTCATGTGAAAATAGTAAAAGAGTTATGTTTTCTAATGGACTTATAACATATGAATAAATATATGGTGAAAAACAGACATCTAATGAATTTACTAGGACTTAAGGAAAAGCTGCAAATCCCAAATGTTTCATTAACACTGGGAGGAAAATGACAGGTATTTCAGAAACAATCAACAGTAGAAAAGGGAAGTTAGGAAAAAGGAAAAGTTTTATGGAAATTTATCATCATTTTGGGTATCTTGTGGCAAATGCTCCCCCCTTAGAAGTTAAGGGAAAAAAAGTGAAGAAAGTTCTCTGATGTAGGATGTCCAATTCGTGTAGACACATGAAACTCATACATTAAGATGAATAGTTAAGAACTAAATATTTAGAGATAAAGTTGTATTACAATATTTAACTCATTACTGATTTTTATTTTTCTAGGAGCAGAAAAAAAACTAAAATTTCCAGCTCAAAAGCTTCTGCTTTCATTCAACATGTTCTTCAAAACTCACTGGCTGGAACATCTATATGGCATATTTGATATGATAAAGCCTATAGTCATAAACACAAACAGAATTCTTAACTATTTTCAGAACAGATTGTGTGAACCTAGAATAAAGTCAAGTTTTTCAAAATAGTGTGCTTAAGCTGAGCAGCGAAAACTAAGAAAAATAATTGATTTTGCTTTGTTGCTGAATAGAAAATGTGGATCATACTCATGTACCTTTTAAGTATTGCTTTCTCACATTTCATCTTTGTACTGCTCTTGTGTTCATGTTCAGATCATTCATATTTTATTTTGAAACATTTTTCATTTTCAGATCAGCAGTCCTGTGATCCTGGTGAGTTTCTTTGCCACGATCACGTGACTTGTGTCTCCCAGAGTTGGCTGTGTGATGGGGACCCCAACTGCCCTGATATTTCAGACGAATCTTTAGATACCTGTGAGTAGAAAGGTTCCTGTGCCATGTTCGGGTTTACCTTCCCTGTGAAACTAAATGTCAGTTGTTTTCACGGATGACTGCTGTTCTAGTTGATTCTTTTTTTGTTGTTTCCAAACAACCTAAGAAACTTGAAAGTTTTTGTTTGTGTTCTTTAAAATGAGTATGTGAGGGAGAGCATAAAATGCAGTTTTCTGGTAAGAATTATTTTATGAAAACACCAGGTTAATTGCTACAATGTGGTTAACACTAAAAAGAAAGAAAGAAGGAAAGAAAGAAAGAAAGAAAGAAAGAAAGAAAGAAAGAAAGAAATTTTACTTGAAAGAAAGACCTTTAAAATATAGCTATAAAATGGATCTTCTCCAATAATTCATTTCACATATCTTTAGACAGAGAGAAATGAAGAAGGAATGTTAAGGTAATCAAACTTTAACTCTCATGATATTTCTATTAGTATTTAAAAGTACAACACAACTTTTTTTTTTTACATGAAAACGGAAATTTTATCCATTCTTACAGTGATGACTTTTGCTCCCATATGGGATCCAGAAACATTTGGTATATGTAGATCCTAACTGGAATTGTACCACCATAACATGGAGACTACTTATGGTTTTGCCCACATTGGAAGTAACACTATGAAAAAATTATAAACACATAATATAACCATAGATAAATATGTCACAGTTCTTTAATGTTTACCTATTCTTTGGAATATGAATAATTCTCTAAATTTTCATATGGCTATTTCTAACAATTCCACTATCAGTTTGTGTTCCTCCTGTGACCAGAAATGCATACATCTCATTATCATCCCCCAAAGTAACTACTTTTTATGTTTAGGTAACACCATTTCAAATCTCCCATCCATCTACACCAGGCTAGTTTTTGACCTAAATTTTTTGATGGCAGAACGTCTGCCTGTCTCTCTGTGATGACCAGGTGACAACAGTAAATTCCCAGGGAAGATGGACATGGTGTGACTGGTTTTGGGAGAAAGCCCCAGGAGGTTCTGGCGGAGCTGAGACCTACCTTGTCAGCCACAGAAGAGAAGACCCAGGCTGGAGGTGAAGCCTACAATTATTGTCACTCAGTGGAAGCTTGAACTCTGCAGCTGTGCTTTGCTTGTGGATAACAAGGACCCTGCTTGATTGTTCCAGGATTCCTTCCTGTACCTGTCGAGAGTGCCTAAAATCACACAAAATTAAAGTCCAGCCAGGTGAGATGGTACACCCCTATAATCCCAGTGGCTCGGGAGGCTGAGGCAGGAGGATCATGAGTTCAAAGCCAACCTCAGCAATGGTGAGGCATTAAGTAACTCAGTGAGATCCTGTCTCTAAATAAAATGCAAAATAGGGCTGGGGATATAGCTCAGTAGAAGCATATTAGTAGTCAAGTGCCCCTGAGGTCAATACCCAGTATCAAAAAATTAAAAAAAAAATAAAATCCAACTTTCCGGAAGTAAAATAACTAGGACTAGGGTTCTGCTGTGCTCAACAAAGTTTTCCATTTCCTCGCTCAGCTAGGGAGTTTCTAATCGCTACTAAGATCTCACACACACTAGAAAATGATTGTGAATTACTTCTAGAACTAAAAATGTGCTCCCAGACATTTAGGTGTTTCTATAAATCCAGCCACTTGCCCAGCTACAAAATGATATCGTGGGTGCACAGTCCGTCCGCATGACCTGTCACACCGCATTACTTTCCCTATCCCAGGGACCGTGCAGTTTCTGTTATATAAAAGTGCCTCTCGCTTTATGTACCTGGCAGAAACTGACGGAATTTCACTTCCCAGCACCAGTGCCCCACTCCACGAGGTAAGCAGGGGTGCCCCGGGTGCCGGTCAGAACTTGGCTTTCTAGGTTCTTTGGGTCAGGATGTCCCTGGGCTTTCCATGTTCTTTGGGAATGAGTGGTACCGTGGAGTGTTGTTATTTGTGATTTTAAGTGACACAAAGTCAACTCTTTACATTTGCCATGGAGCAGGAAAGAAAACAATAGCAAGCTGAGCCCACAACAGGTCCCTGTGCCCTGCTCAGCACAGGCCTGTGTAAACCCAGGGAGTGCAGACGGGTCTGGGTTTCTGGCCTCCACTGCTGCCATCCTGCCTCCAAACAAGGGTGAGTCCCCCGTGTCATTCACATACTGCAGCATGAAGCACAGACCAGTTACTTGGGCGGGCATCAGCCTGAGGGACACAACTGCTTTAGGCCCTGAAGAAAATTGATCATATATGCAACAAAATGAAACTGAATCCCCTCCTCTCGCCATGCACAAAAGTTAACTCAAAATGGATCAAGGAGCTTGATATCAAATCAGAGACTCTGCGTCTGATAGAAGAAAAAGTTGGCTCCGATCTACATATTGTGGGGTCGGGCCCCAAGTTCCTCAATAGGACACCCAGGACACAAGAGTTAATAACTAGAATCAACAAATGGGACTTACTCAAACTAAAAAGTTTTTTCTCAGCAAGAGAAACAATAAGAGAGATAAATAGGGAGCCTACATCCTGGGAACAAATCTTTACTCCTCACACTTCAGATAGAGCCCTAATATCCAGAGTATACAAAGAACTCAAAAAATTAAACAATAAGATGACAAATAACCCAATCAACAAATGGGCCAAAGACCTGAACAGACACTTCTCAAAGGAGGACATACAATCAATCAACAAGTACATGAAAAAATGCTCACCATCTCTAGCAGTCAGAGAAATGCAAATCAAAACAACCCTAGGATACCATCTCACTCCAGTAAGATTGGCAGCCATTATGAAGTCAAACAGCAACAAGTGCTGGCGAGGATGTGGGGAAAAGGGTACTCTTGCACATTGCTGGTGGGACTGCAAATTGGTGAGGCCAATATGGAAAGCAGTATGGAGATTCCTGGGAAAGCTGGGAATGGAACCACCATTTGACCCAGCTACTGCCCTTCTTGGACTATTCCCTGAAGACCTTAAAAGAGTGTACTACAGGGATACTGCCACATCGATGTTCATAGCAGCACGATTCACAATAGCTAGACTGTGGAACCAACCCAGATGCCCTTCAATAGATGAATGGATAAAAAAAAATGTGGCATTTATACACCATGGAGTATTACGCAGCACTAAAAAATGACAAAATCATGCAATTTGCAGGGAAATGGATGGCACTAGAGCAGATTATGCTAAGTGAAGCTAGCCAATCCCTAAAAAACAAATGCCAAATGTCTTCTTTGATATAATGAGAGCAACTAAGAACAGAGCAGGGAGGAAGAGAAGGAGGTAAAGATTAACATTAAACAGAGACATGAGGTGGGAGGGAAAGGGAGTGAAAAGGGAAAGTGCATGGAAATGGAAGGAGACCCTCATTGTTATACAAAATTACATATAAGAGGTTGTTAGGGGAATGGAAAAATAAACAAGGTGAGAAATGAATTACAGTAGATGGGGTAGAGAGAGAAGATGGGAGGGGAGGGGAGGGGGGATAGTAGAGGATTGGAAAGGTAGCAGAATACAACAGTTACTAATAGGGCATTATGTAAAAATGTGGAGGTGTAGCCGATGTGATTCTGCAATCTGTATTTGAGGTAAAAATGGGAGTTCATAACCCACTTGAATCTAATGTATGAAATATTATATGTCAAGAGCTTTGTAATGTTTTGAACAACCAATAAAAAAAATTGATCATGATCAAAGCTTTGAGAAATTCTACTTCAATTCCTCAAATGGCCAACCCCTTTCTAAGAAGTGTCTGAGAATAATGCTATGGGTCCACCTTTTCAATATTCTTTGAGAGATTTTCTGAACTGGGACCTTTAGGTGTAAGCAACGAGGTCTCAGTTGTTTCTGGGTGGACAATGTCACCTACACACCTTTGCCTCATATTAGGCTTCTTGCAAGTTCTCACCTGCTGCCACCTCTCTGATGAACTTGTCTACAATGTCCCTTTTTATTGGTTTGTTTGGCAGTGCTGGGGGTGGAAACCAGGGCCTTGTGCCTGCTGGGCAAGCATCCAACCCTGAGCCCCACCTCAGCCCAGCACTGCTCCTGTGACTTGTCTTTCTCTCAAATCATGGAAGAGAAACACCTCCACACAGACCATTTTTTATTTTTATCTCTTATTACAGCTGAAAGCATAGATAAGATTCTTCCCTTCTTGTTACCCCATCTTTGTTCCCTTTTCACTTTTCTTTTTATTTCCTTAACCCAATAAACCCCACATTCTCAATTCTTTGAATATTTCAAGGAAACTGATGCAGGTATGTTAAAATAGGATGAAAATTATAATTAATTATTATTAATATTAATAAGATTATTAATATTTATGCTATCATAAATAATATTAATGGATATTATCACTAATCACTTACGTATTAGTTTTCTCAAAAGCATAAAATGTTAAAAACATGAATATTTTTGACATTACCATAAGTGCGAATTTTTGCTCAGTTTAAATCTTTTAGTTGTCCCCTAAATGGGACAATGGGACATAATAGTTCAGCTTCACTTCAGCTCACTCTCTTCCAGGGGTTTTGCATCATTGAGGGTACAAAGAAAAGTACAAGACAACCCAGAGCACAGATCCAATATGGTACTTGAGATGAGTCCAAGGTCAAAGGGAAGACATTCTAGAACTTTCCACATTTAGAGACGATGACTGCTTAAAAACAGAATGAGCAGTAGCGTAAAATTTGCCATCATAAAAACCTTTTAAGAAGCTTCACAAGGATTGGGTGTTCTATCATTTTGATGACATAAAATCAGTGCAATGAACCAGATCTCATTTTCAGACGTGAATTAGAAGGTTGTTAAGTAACGCCAGAGATTTTCATGCTCCAAATAAACATTAAAACAAAATCCGTTGGTTAGAAATATGGGAAAGATCTTCCTGAGAGAAACTATCTTATTATTAAGGTGCCATTCTTGTCACCTAATAAAGAATGGCATCTTAATAATAAGATAATAAGTGTCTAATAAACACACCTAAATGTATGCACGGGAAAATGGAGCAGGGGTTTCCCTGAACAGGAAAACAGATGTCTGTCTACGTACGCTAGGTCTCGGTACTCAGGAGTCTTCTCTACTCTTGAGTCTCATTTTTATTCTGGCCAGGAATAGAAAAAAATGCAGGGGCCTCAGACCCAGTTCTCAAACTAGACACGGATGACTGGACAGGGAACCTTCCTTAGCTTCCATCTAAAAAAAGAGTCACCGGAACTTTCTCTGTGCATTCTGGTTTTCTAGACTAGAAATCGAAACGTACCTTTCGGAGTATATTTCTTGTTCAAAACAACGTGGTTTGAGTTAATAATACTTGTCACTGTTGTCAAGTAAGTGCTAAGTGTTTTACCCGAGTGACCCATTGGCACTTCTCCTAAGAGGGTGGCTTTATCTGAGCACAGGAGGCTGCCTCATCAAGGTCCCCATCTAGGCATGGACTCACGGAGGCTTTGGATCCATAGGGACGCATCCTTCACCACTGAGTGAGTGCCTCGTTGTCAGTTGGGGGACAGCTTGTCTTACAGAGACTATTTTCTCACCTAAGCATTGAATTCAGGCAATGGGCTTCAATCAGATGGTAAAAATACATCTGACTCAAATATTGCAACTACATCCAGGTTCACTGGAGCATGTTTCATGTGACACAGGCTAATCTGTGATAGCCCAATGATGTCACCTAATTTTTTTAGAGGGGTGGGTACTGGGTATTGAACCAAGGGACACTCTACCATTGAGCTACACCCTCAGCTCTTTTTATCTTTTATTTTGAGACAGGGCCTCCCTAAATTGGCAAGGCTGGCCTCAGTCTCCTAAATCATTAAGATTACAGGCATGTGGCTCTGCATGCCCCATCACTTCCCAATTCTGATCTAAGCTCAGTACCCTCCCTTCACAGTGGGAATGGTACGGTACTCTTCAGACAGGTTGGTTGCCATTTCATCTATCAAAGATTGGGATGGTTCTAATGTGTCATCATTTTCTTTTAAGAAATCTATCATTGATTTAAAAGATAAAGGATAGAATAATAAAGTTTATAAAATAACCAAAACATGTCCTTAAATTCCACCATTTTAACAGTAACCTGCTTCCTAAACCACAGATACTGATATTCTTCTGTCATCCTGTAGGAAATCATTCCCTAGTGTGAGAAGATGGAGTCACTTGGAGGCTGAGGATGTAGCTCAGTGTCCCAGCACTTGCCTATCAAGCCTGAGGCCCTGGGTTCCGCCCTAGCACTGTAAAACAGAAATAATTACTTGGTTTTTGGCTATGTCCCCGTTCATTTTAGGTAATATTTGAAGGACCACTGTGCAGGAGGAAATGTCAGGCATTTGGACTAGGAGAAGTTGCCCAGAGATCATGAGGGATAAAGGAAACACAGAAAAGAAAACCTATTGTCTAAAAACAAACACCTGCCCGGCTTCCAGCCTGCTTGCCCTAGTTTGAAGAACTGTGGTGGCTTCACATCAGATGTTCCAGGGAATCGTTTTTTTGGGAAAAGAAAGCAACACCTTCCTGGACACAGGGTGACTGTTGGGCTGTCTGAGGCTGGAGCATCCTTGGTACGCCCACTGCATCACTCCAGATGTGGCACAATGGGGCTTTCTTCTGGAGGTGTCACCAGAGAGCCCTGGAAGAAGAGGAGGAGGGGATGGTGCTGAGAGCTGGGGAGGGACTTCAAAAGCCAGCCTCAAACCTGGAGAATGAAATTTCAGTTTTCTAAACAAATTGCTGAGGAGAGAAGGAAGCCAAATGAAAACAACAAAACAGAACAGAACAATAACGCAGGCCCCAGGGTTTCCACCCAGCAGCGGCTCATTCTAATGCACAGGCAGTCAGGAAGAGACCCTGGGGTGACGGCTTTGATGGCCCTGGAACTTACCAAAGGGTGACTGCTTCCAGCCCATTTGCGCTGAAACTGGGCTGCAGGGTCTCAAGAGCCCAAGCGGGAAGTGTTGGAAGAGACCAGGGAACCGCGACCCCCCAGGTCAGGGAGGGACTCAGCTGGCTCTCCCAGCCTCTAATCCCTGGCTGGTGGGCAAGTGGGCGTGGTTCCGAGCTCCTGTCTCCCATGGTCTGACTCTTTGGAGGCCATCTACACCCCCAGAGGTGGGAGGACAAGAGAGGCAGCAGGACTCCAGCAACCCCCAAGGGTGCAGAAAGAATAATGTAATATTTGTTTAAATAAATATTTATTTAAATAAAACAAAGACAAAAATAAAAATTTTCAGTTACAAAAGAGAGGAAATTATAAAGGAAAATAATTTTTCTATAGGTTTTTTCCCAAAAGAAATAAGAAAGTATATGCCAAGTAATTACACTTTTATGTGAGTATGGTAGTATTTTTTTAATGTATTTTAGTTATAGATAGATGTGATACCATTATTGGATTTATTTATTTTTATGTGGTGCTAAGAATAGAACCCAGTATTTTATAAGGAAAAAAGTCAATATAAAACATCAACTGACAGTGACATAATTAGAAGTATATTGTGCTATGTTAACTTCAAAAGGAAAGTCCACAACCTGAATTATTTTTATCTGTTTCTACTATCTATTTGAGTACAGTAATATGCTTTAGATTATAAGTTGTAAGAGGTCAAGCTCTTTGATTCTGAGTCCTGTGAGTTCCCAAAGTCAATTCATGCACATTAGAATTTAGAGGGGCTGTAATAGTTGTATGAACTGCCATATTCATCTTTAGTTACAGCAATTCATCCAAAATTTTGTACTTATAGAAATGGTGTCACACAATACAGCATTTTTTCCTCCATGTGTGCTTCCTGTGTTCTTCATTCTGTCTTGGGCATTTGAAATTCCAAATTTACTTCTTGTTTCAGTTACTAATTCCACTGCTATAACTAAAAGACCTGGGGTGGGGGGAACATTTAGAGAAGAAAAACTTTATTTTGTGGCTCACAATTTTAGAATTTTCAGTCCATAGATGACCCACTCCATTCCTTAGGTATAGAGGTGAATATCATAAATATCATGGCAGAAGGGTGGTGCTGGAGGAAAGCAACTCAGATCATGGCACCAGAAATCAGAGAGAGAATATGCTCAGCTCACAAAATATGTACCCCCAAAATACCGCCACATGACCTATCTCCCCCAGCTACACCCTACCTGCTTATAGTCACCACTAATTCTCAGAGGATTAATGCACTGATTAGGTTAAGGCTCTCATAATCATTTGACTTCTAAGCTTTCTTGAATTTCTCACAATGATATTTTGGGGGACACTTTATATCTAAACCATAGCACTACTTTACCCCATATTATTACTAAAATTAACATATATTTATTAGTATGATAACCAGTCTAACATAAGGGAAATGTTGTGGGGATTTTTTGTCTGTTTGCTTTAGAATAAGTTGATTTCTTGTTGAAATTATCTACAAGTCAAACTAAACACTTAAAACTTTTCTTCCACATGCACATAACCTCATTACATGGCCCTATCATCCTACTCTTTATCCTGTTAAGAAAAAAATAAAAATAAACAATTCCTGATCCACAGGTAACAAAATTGATATTTTTCAGGTATCTCAGTAAAGGACACAATTTATAAAATAATTGTTTTCTAAGCACATTTTCCCTCATAATCTTTACTTATCTCCCAGAATTGTGTATAATTCCTGCTGAAACAAGGTCCTTCCATTAAAAAGAATTACTCTCTTGTTTAAGAAGCAGATTTTAAATTGTTGCTTAGCTTTTAGGAAATAGATGAAAATAGAAAAAAATGTGTCTCCATGACCTGGAGCAAAAGCTTTAAGTCAAATAAAAAATACTCCTCAGGGGGCCACATAAATGTTTTCATCTACATAAATCAATATCATTCTATACATGTCTCATTTGGGAAGGATCAACTGCAGGAGAATTCTCTTGCATAATGTGAAGGGAGTCATTTAGGATGAAATTTTTACCTGATTTTCTGCCAAACCCAGCACTGTGCAAAGAGGGAATAAATCCTGATGTTGACTTGTCCTGCTATAGCCCAAACAAACCTTAAGGGGCACAAGATATCTGTCCACTACATACAGATAACTATAATGACTTCAATGCCACTCACTTTTGAGTACATGACATTCCCCAGAAAGACATGGCCACTGATAAGAAGTGGGCTAAATGTCAGTCCTTGCTAGTGCCCTCAGCCAGGTTCCTTTGCACAGTTACCAAGCTGCACCACCGTATGTGCTAGCCTTGGGCTCAACCAACAGCTTTGTGCACAATCTGTGCTGATGTAATTATTACTCTGTGCTTTTAATCTGGGCCCATTGTATTATAAAGTTGTGGGACACTTATCCTTATTAATTAGGCATATAATACATGGTTTATATTTCTATATAAGCACATCTTAATATCATGCCAACTTGTTTCTCATGCCATTCTTTTAATAAAGAATTTTACTAATATAAATATCGATGTAAATCATTACTGTAATTTAGTTGGCTCTCTGTTTTCATGGGTTGCTCATTTGAAGATTCAATCAATTATACATATGTTGAAATATTGTGTCTGTGCTAAATATGTAGAACATTTTTGTTTGTTATCATTCTTTAAACAATAGAGTAGACAACTTTTATGTATTATGTACGTACATTGAATTAGGTATTATTAGTAACTTGGAGATGATTTAAAGTATATGGGAGTGTGATTATGGTCTATATGCAAATACTATGCATAATCATATAAAATACTTGAAAATACCCAGATATTGGTTATCTGTGTGGAGTTCATAAAACCATTCCCCTATAAGTACAGATGGTTAATCAAATTTATCTTTCAAGAAGTGGTTGGCCAAGTGCAGTGGCACATGCCTGCAATTCCAGCTACTTTGAAGGCGGAGGCAGGAGGACCACAAGTTTTGGGCCACCTGCGCAAACATTGTCAAACATTGCCCATGTGGCCCAGAACTTGAGATCCTCCTGCCTCAGCCTTCCAAGTAGCTGGAATTGCAGGAATGTGCCACAGTACCTGGCCAAGTACTTCTTGCATATGCAAAATGTCTGGATTCAACACCAAGTACCAAGAGATAAGTATTTGAATATCTGCTAATGACGTAATATTGAGGCAATATAGTACTAGCAGTCATTCAGGCAAAACCAATAGGTCTATGAAATTAGAAAATATTATATAATGGTAAATGTTGTCAGTAAGATATACTTATAAAGTTATCCTGGTGTAAATTGTCATTGCTTCTAATTTCCTTGTCCAAATAAATAATACATTTCCAATGGCAGACCACATGAAGGTAACCAGCTGTTGGATATTTCCTCTCAGAATTTCCTGTTGAAGCTGGGCACAGTGGTGCATACCTATAATCCCATCAGCTCTGGAGGATGAGACAGGAGGATCAAGAGTTCAAAACCAGCCTCAGCCAAAGCGAGGTGCTAAGCAACTCAGTGAAACTCTGTCTCTAAAAAATATAAAATAGCGATGGGGATGTGGCTCAGTTGCTGAGAGACCCTGAGTTCAATCCCTACTACCAAAAAAAAAAATTACTGTTGATTTTCATGAATGCAATGTAACACAAGCCTGATTGGAGCTCTTGATCCATTATCCAACCAAATAATAAATACCATTACTTATAATTAATTTATAGAATCCGGCTTAGGTAAAATAATGATGTATGCATTTGTATAGGCTGCATGTGAATGTTTATCAATATAATTATTACATGAAGAGTGCTATGAAGTCACATCCAAACTTCTGCCTTGTATTAAAACACTTATTAGATCAGAATTTCACATTATCTATGGAAGCAATGTTAACTCTGAACATTATATGGCAGAAAATAGAACATGAAGTCAAAACTTCCAGAGAGTATATATTGCTTGGCAACCTAACTCCTAGACTAAAATATCTGCACATTATTGGAAGGAAAGGAGAGCACAGACTCGCCTAAAAAATTTTGCATTTTGTTGAAATTCCCTTTTCCTAGAATAGAGATTTGTCTGTAAAATGTGACCACAATGACTTTTCAATGATTATTTACTGGCTCATTATAGAGAGCAAAGATATTTAATTATAATCATGTAGAAGCACTTGTAATACAGCTAGTATATTTTAAAGAAGTGTAATTTAAAAAAAACTCATAGTAGAGAGAAATAATGTGTGAATTTTTTAAAAAGTTTAAAAAAGTTTTGTTAAATAAACTTATATCTTCATTAGCAACAGTTAGAGTTCAATAAAACATTTTACTTTCTTCCCCTCTTTTAAATATTATTTCAGTATTATCAAATAAGGCAAAGGCAGCATTTCTTTAAAAATAGCAGTTGTTTTAATTATGAATATGTAAACATAGAAATAAATAAAATGTAATGAATACCTGTTTTAGGGCAAGCACTTTGTTTAGGACTTTATAAACACTAGTTAGTTTAATCTTCAAGCTTATCACAAGTAAATTTAAGTTTTTTTTCTTCTCTTTTTGAACAAAATGAACTGAGGTTTAGAAGAAAAACACAGCTGATGTGGTGACAAGTTCTCAGTTATCTCTTGCTTCCTCCACTTATCAAGTCCTATATGGAAGGTGCTATCACTGTTACCACGCCACCAGTTAATACTAGTAAATTGTCCTTCATATTATTATTAATAGCTGCTACAAGTGATCCTGGAATTACTAGCCTTCTACAAGAAGAGAGTTGCATATTTGACTAGTAGAATACATGGTTTATGTAAAGGTTGATTTATATAGTTCCATATCCTGAGAACTTGCTGCATAATTGATTCTTGTCTTCTCTTCTCCTAGGAGCAAGGCTGACTGAGCATTAGTCTCAAATTCAAGCTAGAGGAATGTAGAACCAGGTAGTAGCCAATAATTCAAAGTATGATCTATATTTTGAAAGTTTACAACCTAAGTCTATAGGGTATTATGCACAGAAAAACACTTATTGGCACCTTTAAAAATATCACTACAATTCTCCGTCAGGATGGCAGATTCTGGATGACAATGATGTAGCATCTTGTGAAATTATTGGATTCCACTTTCATGTGCCCTTCACCATATGAATAGTTCCTTGTTTTGAAGTGATGTTCAGTAGTATATTGTTTGAACTTGCAGCATGGTTCTGGCTGAGGCAACAGGCAGAGAAGGGAAACTCCTATTGGATGTAGGTATTAATTACTTTCTTAAAGAGTATCTACTATGGTTTGAGTGTATCTTCACAAATTTAATGTATTGAAAACTTAATCCCATTATCCCTAATCCATATTTTTAAACATGCTATTTGAGTTATTGTAGTATATGTTAGTAAAATGAAGCAGTTCCTTCTTCTTTAGGCTTTATGAAGATTGAACCTACTTATTGTAATAGAAACAATGAAGTCAGTCGAGGAAAACATGAGTATCACCCTTGAAGGCATCTCCCCCTTGTGAAGTTTTGACTTGATCCCTATTCAACAAGCAAAAGATTTTCTCTAACAAACAGAGATTTGTGATCTTACCCATAAGAGGCATTATGTGATTCAATTTACTCCTCTTCTATTTATTCCAGGTTCTATTGGTCTCAGAAGAATTAGGTATTCATGGAACATACATGAGCCCTACACACAGCTTGGAACTGAACTAGCAAAGCATAGAGCAGATGAGTTCCAATCAGGTCACAGACCCATAGATGTAAAATCAAATGATTATTATTCAAATTCTCTGAGTTTTGAAATAGCTAGTCAAGCAACAATATAGTTGACAATAGATGAATGGTACTGAATAGTACCTACTTTAGAAATGGAAAAGTTATCCAGGTGTAGCGGTGCACGCCTGTAATCCCAGCAGCTCAGGAGGCTGAGCCAGGAGGATCAAGAGTTCAAAGCCAGCCTCAGAAAAAACAGGGTTTCACTGAGGTGCTAAGCAATTCAGTGACACCCTGTCTCTAAATAAAATACAAAATTGGGCTCAGTGGTCAGATGCCCCTGAGTTCAATCCCCACTACCAACAACAAAAAAGAAAAGAAAAAGAAAGAAAGAAAAGAAAGAGAAAGAAAAAAGAAAGGAGGGGAGGGAGGAGGGAGGAAAGTGGGAATGAAGAAAGAAATAAGAGAGAACAAGGAAGGGAGGGAGGGAAGGAGAGAAAGAGGGAAGGGAAATAAAAGAAGATAGAAGAAAAAGAAATTGAGATGTTAACTTAGCATATATAATTTCATAGTTTTGGCCAAGACTGATGATCTTCTTATTCCCCTATTCACCATACTAATGACTATCCCTATAAATGTTGCTCCTATGAGAAGTGGGGACCTTACCTAATCACTTTCGTACTGATAGTTTATTTTTTTTTTAGACTGTCTAGTTGTGTTTTAGGCAGGATTATTTATGCTGCCTTGTTTTATATGTATGCATAATTTGAGAAATCAAGATTCTTAAGACACTTACAAGGAAACCATCCCTGTATTTGAGTGCCAAGATTACAGTCACTCTAGAAATGCACATATGGGTGTTTATTTTGAAGTGGTGCATTTTTCTGGCACTTTACACTGTGAAATATTAATTCAGTTTGAATGATAGAAAAGGCATTTATAATAAATAATGAACACAAAATGGAAATGGAATCTCTAGCGAGGACTATGAAAGTGCATTTAAAATTATCATCAATTAATTTCATTTTTAACTGTTGAAAATAATATTTACAATACAAATAATAATCAGGGATAGAATGTGGGCTCTTCCTGAATATATGCTTTTCTTCTTGCCCACCACTAACAGTCAAATTTCCTGTTGACAAATTTACTCTTCTTTAGTCCCTAGCCACCATGTTTGAATGAGAAGGTCTCTATTCTCAGTTCCAGAGAGTGGTGGGAGTAAGGTTCCTGAGTGGTTTTGGCATATCAGCAGATGGCAGTGCAACTAAGAAGACCCTTAATGTTGTTTCTGGGAAGGAAAACATTTCTTCCTTCTAAAGAAGAAGCCTCAGGAACAGACTATAATACATGTGGAGTAGTTGTGGCCTAGACTGTAAGATATAGTATAGGGTTAATATTTGACAGATGAAACAACCTCACTTTATCAACTGATCATGTAAAGCCATAAGAAAATTGATTCTTTTGGCTTAAAACTGGGAAGATGTAGGTCAAAGGATTAAAAAGTAAAATATGTAGGATGAATAACTGGAAAGACTGAATGTACAACCTGAAGACTGTTTTAGTCAGCGTTTTGCTGCTGTGACTAAAAGAACCCACAAAAAATTTTAAAGGAAGAATAGTTTATATGGGGGCTCTCGGATTCTGAGGGGTCAGTCTATATGCAGTTGGCTCCATTCCTCAGGCCTCAAGGTTAGGCTGAGCATCATGGTGGAAGTGTGTGGTTGAGGGAAGCAGCTCACATGATGATCAGAGGCAGAGAGAGAAAATCCACACACCAGATACAAGATGGGGTAAAGGCACACACACTATTAGCCACCTCCTCCAGCCACACCCTACCCGCCTTGAGCCATACCCAGTTAATCCCATCACGGGATCAGTTCATTGATTATATTAAGGCTCTCATGGCCTGATCATCTTTCCTCTAAACCTTCCTGCATTGTCTCAAACATGAGCTTTTGGGGCACACCTCACATCTAAACCATAACAAAGACAATAGTTAATAACAGTGTACTTTGTGGATAATTTTTGCTAAATAAGACCTATAGCTGTTCTTGTTGCTGGGATTGGGGGAGACAACTATATGAGATGATGGATAATTAATTTGTTCCCTGTGGTGACCATTTTACTCAATAAGCATACTATACCATTTGGTTGTATTCCTTAAATGTACATAATAAAGTTCACTTTAATGAAGAACTAAAGCAAAATATGAACATAGACTGTGCTACTTTGAAATGACAGGACAAATGTATATATGTATGTATATACAAACGCACACATACATTAATACATATACAGGTGTGTATTCTCCGTATGTTTGTATGTATGTATGTGTACATATATACATCTGTATATTTAAATTGAAAGGAATGGAATACCTGTAATTTTCAAGAAAATGGCTTGAGTTTGACATGAATGAGAATCTTCCCTCTCAATTTCCTCTGTTACATTAAATAATAGGCAAGGAGAGAAAGCTAATAAAACAAGAAGTTTTTAATTTAAAAAAGGGAGGTTGCAACCAACAGAAAAATTGACATTTAAAAATTTTTCAATTAAAATACCACTGTTGACAAATATATGGAAGAAATAGACTTTCATGCATGGTGGTATGAAAGTATATTCTTACAACTATTACAAAAAATTGTCAGTGTTTACCAGAGTTCAATGTGTGTCTATCCTTTGATATGGAAAAATGATATGGAAGTATACATCAGCATAAATGCATGATATGTTCACTAAAACATGCTCTATTTTATTTGTACCTTTGCTATAAATAATGGTTTCCAAAGGAAATTATCCAAATGCTTATTATCACAAAATAAATGAATAGATTTTGGTATATTCACAGTGTAATCTTGTACATTAATAAGAAAAACAAACTGTGTATACAATATTGATATATCTCACAAAAACTTGAGCTAAAAAATGCTGGCAAAAAAACATATATTTCATTCACACAGGATTAAAGAATGACAAAAATAATATATCATATCATACTGTTGGATCTCCCTTGCATATTACTGGCTGACTCTAAGCAAGGTTAAGAGATGCTCCTGAGGTGATTCAATGTTCTATTTTACACACACACACACACACACACACACACACACACACACACACACAGGTTTGCTTTATGCAAGTTCATTCAGATTGAGAAGATTCATTATTTACTATATTTCAAAAATATTTTAAAACTCTTTAGAAAAAAAAAAGATTATTTGTTGTCTTTTACAGATGAACAATTCACAGATAGCACAGGTTTCAGCAACCTGTTCCTCAGGAAACATCTCCCATTTCTCAAGACTTTTTTCCTCTGTGCTGCCTTACAAAGCAATGTGTGAAAAGAAAAGGACTTGCAATGATCCAACAAGTTTCCTCTCAAATATAAGGTCAAAGTAGAAGTAAATTTCTCATTCCCTAATTGTCCTGTGCCTAAGCAGACTATATTCAGCTTGGTGACCATCCTTTGAGTGAATCAGTAGAACCACCTAGAATAGAATGTGCTAACCACTATTATTTCAGGCAAATACCTTCTCATGAAAGCTGTTGTAAGTCAGCTTATTCCAAGTACAACGCCTTGAAAATGAAAAAGGCATTTTCTGTTTGAAATGGGAAAATGGTGTGGCAGTATACACCAACAGAAATGAACGAGTAACAAGTAAGCAAAAAAACGTGATTTCTTACCAGAATTGGAGTGAATGGATAGTGTGCATCAGAGATCAAGTTAATTGATTTGACCTTGAAGGATTGACCAAACAAGATTATTCTGAACTTCTCTAATATGATTAAACCAATATAGAATTTTGCATGTCCTAAAGGAAAGATTCCATCTGTCCTGATGTCTAGGGTGAGATGCATAACGAACCTAGAGGAACTTTAATTTATCTACCCTGGTGGGCTGAGTTGCTACTATTTCTTGTGGGAGCTAATATGTGCCAGTAAGTATTATTCTGCTTGTGATGTCTCTGTGTTTGCCACCATGAACAAGCAAAGAAAATCAACAGACTTAAAAACAGAGAGAAACAAAGAGCTGTCTCACAAAAATTAGAAGTGATAAAAGTGTTGGATGAGATAAATAAGCTAAGTAATATGATTTATCAAGTACATCAAATATAAAACATTTTTTGGAACAAAAGCAGCAAGAATATAAAATTTTCAGCTTAAATTTAATATTAAACTTTTTAAAAGTGGTCATGGTTCAAAGTAAGTCAACGAGGAAGATCTATTGAAAGAATTACAATGCATGTAAAGACAGCATAAATGATGGCAAACACTAGTGAAAAGATGAGTTTTTGAAAACAGAGGTGAGAGAATTTCCATATGTATAAAAAGGATCCTCAAATAAAGGAAGTGAAATGAGAGAAATAATATTTAAACAAATACAGAAAACTTCTTTTATTTGAAGAAATCTGTGTGCCTGAAGATTGACAAGGTATCTGAGTCTCAGAGAAGATTAATAAAAAGGTCATTTAATTAGATATATCCTGCTAAAATTGTTGAATTCCAACAGTAAATAGAAAGCATTATAAACTTCTATAAGAATAAGTAACTTTCATTAGAAAGATAAACTAGCATCTGATGTATTTATAATATTAAAACCTGGTAGTCAAATATTATCTACTAGGACAAAAATAATAGAGTGAACTTACTTTTCTCCTGTCAGAGAAAGGGAATGATATTAGACATACATTCATAGCATGCATTACCCATGTGTTCTGAGGAAAATAATCATAAAAATATAATAACTGAAAATCAGAACTAAGTTATTACAAATGATGAGGATTATAATGGGGGATAGTGGTAATGACTCTTGCAATTTATGTAATTGACTATAAATGGATAATGTTATTAGGACTACAAAATTGTGAAAGTGCCATGAAGTAAGATATCCTAAAATAACCTTTTTCTTAAAAATGCAACAGAGTATAAAAGAAAAACCTAAAGATAAATTTCAACAAAATCCAGGACCTTGGAGCTATAAGGAATTAAAAAGAAATAAAAACATTGTGTCACATCTAGGTGAGTGAGATGCAGTAGAAACTTTTGAGAACAACCCAATACCCTTTTCACGACCTTTCCTTAGTAATAGAAATTCAATTTTATTCGTGGCAATAATGTGTCATAATAAAACCTAGCATTTTCTGTTGTGTGAAACAGATGGAAGAGCCTGGTGATCCCATGCTAAACAATAGATAAATATGGAGGTCTAGTGTATAGTGTCTAGCCAGCCACTGAATAATAGCCGACGGGGTTGGGAGATGTGCCTTCTCTCTCTCCACACAGATGCCTGAAATATGCACGTGAGGTGACTGGAAGTCATGAAGAAAGGCCCTAAGATAAATGAAAAAGAGAAAAGTGACTCCAAAAGTAAGAAAGTAAATAATAATAACATTGAAAATAACAAACAGGAAAAATTGCATAAAGTATAGAATTTTTCTTTTAAATTGTCAATAAATAACCTGCTTATACACTGACTGGAGAAGGGAAAGAGCCAAATGAATCATGTTTTTATAAAAACATAAACAAATACAAACTTGTGCTCATGTGGGCAGGTATCTAGAAGGCAAAAAGACAGATTACCAGAGAAAAAACAGAAAAACTTATGTAAACTTTGGGATGACTATTATAGATCCTTCTCAAAAAAAAGAAAAGATTGAATGGCTTATTTACAAGCAAAGTGCAATTATCAAGTTTTGTCAATAAATAGAAATCTTGAACACATAAAAAGTGATAAAGTCCTTAAAATCAATACACTAATTTTAGTAGCTCTTTTAAAATATGTTTGGTTTTTAGGCTGCATATTCGTATTTGGATAAACTATGGAGAATTTCATACTACAAAATATTACACAATAAAGTAAGTTAGATTTCTCTGTGAAGTAGGATTTACATGATACATACTATTTGCATGAAACATTATTTTGTGAGAAAATAAGTTTATAATATTATATTAGGGATATAATTATCTAACTTCTTTTTATTTAATATAGCAATATTGTGTTTCCTAATAGAAATACAGGCTGTTGTTAGGTATTAAATCCAAAAAGATTGACAATAAATCTGGGGAAAAACAAAGTCACAACAAACACACTGAAGAGGCTGTTACATTTATTAGTTTTCTATTGCTGCAATGACAACTAACCACAAAGTTATTATTTAAATCAACACACATTTTTTTTCTTCTTCTTCTAACAGTTTTAGAGAATGGAAATCTAAATTCAGAGTTACGTACCTTCTGGAGCCTTGAGAGGAGAATGCCTCTTTCAGTTTTTAAAGATGTCCTGCATTCCTGAGTTCCTGGCTGGTTCCTTTAGCTTGAAAAATTTAATCCAAGCTCTTGGTGTAAGATCACAATTTATTCCTCTTGTTTTCTTCTTTTAACACTTGTGACCACAAGGGAGCCCACCCAAATGATCCAGAATGATCCCCAAATCAAATGATCCTCAATTTAATGCCACATAACATATTCAAGCCACTCTGATTTTAGGTTATAAAATGTCCCCCATTGGAGAGACATTCTTTTGCTGACCACAGTGTTCAGTCACTTCATTGCATTAATACAATATTGTCCATTGATCTAATGTTATTAATAAGTCTACTAATATTTTCCCACTTAATTACAAATATCAACATCATATGGTTAAGTTAAAAATAGAATATAGAATTAGGACAATGTTTTCAGCTATAAAACAATAAAAAGGACAACAACAACAAAAAAAAAAAAAAAGTTAATCCTATTAACAACTTCAAAAAAAACCTAACAGAGTTATATAGATAATTCAAAAAAAATGAAAAAAAGGCTAATTCAGAATATTTTCTGATTAATTGCATGTAATAAATGACAAAAAGTAGTAAACTGCAACAAATCCAAATTAAGTATAAAATATCCACTCTTTATTGAAATTATATGATACCTTAATTATATTAATTACATGTCTCAGTATGTTTTGATTGAATATTATAGAGCATCTAACTTTAAATTCAATATTTTTCATTTTAAGAAACTGAAGACAATCTTAAAACATGATTAAAATGCATTATAATTCTCATTTCTTATAATTAAATTAAAACATAAAAATAAATATTTGCATTATACAATTTAAAACAATAATCAAATTGTGGTAAAATTTGCAGTTAATTATACAATATTTTTAGAAAATAAAAGGGACATCCTCTCATTAAGCACTTTGCTTTTGATATCTTCTTTTAGTAAATATAGCAGCTAGAATTTGAGAGGTTTACTATCAGAAAGGGACTAGAAGATATTCAAGTAAAACACTTTGCCAGTCAGCTTAAGGAAATACAAAAGAATTTCAGTGATTCATTCAATATCATACCACTTCTTAATGGGAGAAAATATCTTTAATTATAACAGAACTTGCCTCATGTAGATATTTTCTTTTCAAACATATTATAAAATCCTATTTTAAAACATGTTTGCTATGTATATGTCTGAGGAATTTATAGAGCTGTTTTGTTTTTGGTTGTTTCTTCAAGAATTTTTGCTCTTATGAAATAGTTAATTTATTTCCTAAGAGATACTAAAGTGACAAGCTAATCTAATTATGTTTGTGTTCAAAAGAGTCTGATTGCTTATATATTTAATAATATTGAATTTTACAACAGCAATTTTGATTTCATAGAAAATTAATTATAGATGACAAAGCACTTAAACAACATATATAACAAAAATGTTTCAAATTTTAAGAAGTCAGTTGTTAAATTGCCTTGAAAATACCAGGTTTTTAGAAAGCTATTATTGATGAACAAATGTATTTGCTATATATTAATTATATTTGCTATATATTAATTCCTTATACTTAATGTTTTATCTCCAAGGTAAAGAAAGTTGTTTGGCTGATTTGTTATTTATATTTACTGTAGCAAAATAGAAATGCAAACTTTCCCAATGAAATAAAAGCTTTTCAAATAAGAATAAAACTAACTAGAAAATTGCTGTTGTAAATAAAATGTCCTCATAATGGGTGCCTTATCATTATATTCGTATGCCCTTGGGAAATGTTTATATATATGTAGGTGTGTGTGTGTGTGTATATATATATATATATATATATATATATATATATATATATATATATATATATATATATATAATTTTATGTAATTAACTTTTTTCAAAATTTTGCAAAAGTTTCTGTATTATCAATATTAATATGCTCATCTAGACTTAAAGAAAAGAAAGAGACTCACTAATAACAATGATTCAAGTTTCAGTAGAAAAATTCATGCAACAATATATTTTCCAAAGCACTATTGAATCATGTAACCAAGGAAAAAACTTATTTCTTCTAATTGTGCATCTAAACTACTTATTTAGCTGAATAGAAATGCAAACGTGTGTGTTTGTGTGTGTGTGTGTGTGTGTGTGTGTGTGTGTGTGTTCAATATATACAACAGAAAGGTAGACTTAGTGGTTACATTTAAGTAAAACAATATGAAGTTGATTGTGATACTTTTTGGAAAACTTAAAAGCATTTGATCCATTCAAAAATTCAATCTTTCATAATGTTATTTTCTACTATAAAAGGATGAATATTTGAACTGATTGTATCTTTGTGTTATTTTATTGGCTCCATTGTTTGGTACAGTTGGAAAATCCCAAGACAATAAAGTTTCTTTCATGGAAATTAATTGCATACAAAGTTATCTTTATGATTAAATGAATCAGCTAAATAAGTAGATTAGATGCACAATTAGAAGAGATAGGTTTTTTTCTTGGTTATATGAGTCAATAGTGTTTTGGAAAATATATTCTTGCATGAATTTTCTACTGAAACTTGAATCGTTGTTATGATTGAGTCTCTTTCTTTAAGCCTAAATGAGCATGTTAATATTTATAATACAGAAACTTTTACAAAATTTTGGAAATAAATTTAAAAATTGAATTACATAAACCTTACTATTGAGTATTAGCACTGGAGTTAATTACATGCTTATACCCATTTTAGGATATGTAGCAACCATACAATGAAACCAATTCTTGAGGAAGAAGACTTAGAAGATGAAGAGGAAGGAGAAAAAAAGAATTAGAGTAGAGAGAGGTGTGAATGTGTCTCTACAAAAGTCATATGCCAAAGTCTTAACTCCTGATGTGAATTTATTTTGAGTTAGGGCCTTTAAGAGTTTTTAAGATTATGTGAGGCTGTGAGTTTGGTACCTCCAGTGATGGATCTAGTGATCTTACAAGAAAATGGGGCTGTTTCTGCCATCTGAGGACAATCCAAGAAGACAACTTTCTACAAGCAAAGAAGAGATCCCTCACCAAGTACAGAATCTGCCAGCATCTTGATCTTGGATTTGTGAGAAATAAATGTTGATTGTTTACACCACCTAGTCTATAGTATTTCCTTATAGCAGCCTGCTACAGACTGAGATATGAGAGACTGTAAAGAGAGGAAATAGAAGAGGAAGAAGGTCCATGAACTTCACCACTGGGATGAAGGTTAAGGTAAGTTGATTAACAAGTCTTTCTGTATTTATGGTAACAAGAGTATTGCATAAAGAAAGCCAAAATCAGTTTTCATTAATCATCTGTATGTAACATAGTGCTTTTTAGCATATTTGAATAATTATTTATATACTTTAAAATATATTTTTATTCATGTGTAACAATGAAAACTGTTGAAATATAACATTCCTTAGTTTTGTGTGCATTATGGCTCACAAAACTAACTATTCATATGGAAGCATACAACTGTCATGTCAAATGCACACATTGGAATCTGTTTGTCAAAAACAAACCCTCAAGCTTAGACATAGTTGAAATTCTTGTTAGTACTCTTATGATGTGGGGAGAGGGTCTGTCCTTTGTTGCCTATAGCCTCCTCCCTGCACCTCAGATTCCTAATGTAAATCTATGACTCCTGATTACTGTGACCCCCAAAGCTACAAATCTCATTATCTCTAAAATGGGTTTAGTGATAGCCACCATTTCATAGGGAAGTTCAAAGTATTAAATACGTCTTAGATATAAAATACTTAGTATGATATATGATAACAAGTAAATATTCAATATATGACAGATATTATAAATTTAACTATTTTTCAATTTAATGCCTACAAATGGATTCAGCTCTTTGTAAATTTTATGAGATTATTGATATTTGAAATTTAATTGCCCAATATAATGATATAAAAAAGAACATAACCAATCTAAACAATGGATAAACATATGTAAACCCAAAGACAGATGATTGTGGGACCATTAGAGTTATGCTTTGTCTAAATGGGCTATTCTTATTCTTGTGAACTATTCAGATGTTTCATTAAGCACATCAGCATTCATTGATGAAATATAACTCCTATAAACATTTATAGTCTAATGTTTATTTTATTGTCTAATTGTAACTATTGAAGTGAACAATTTTTCAATTCCATGTAGTAACATTTTATAGTTAAATTATTAAAAGACAGAAATGAACATACAGAAAAATTCCCTAATATTTATCTTGCTATGTATACAAATATTAGAGAGCCATTCTCATATTCAAATTTATGTTCTAAAGGAACCCTCTTAAATTCAAATATATGTCTATGAGTTTGTTGTACTGATCTCATAATAATACTCCCAAAACTCTAATGTTTGCATAATTTTAGTGATTATATTAATTTTCTTCTAGAAAAGAAATGGTAAAGTGACTTTGCACCAGATTTCTCAAATTTGAAATGATTCAGGACCTTAAAATTTTAGCTTTTCTTGTTAGGTTCTAAATCTTAAAAAATATAAATGCAATTACCAAAAGTTTATAAGGTCTTTGAGTGTATGGGGAAAATATATATTATTAAAATCCCCAGGTGGCCAATTTTTATTTGAAAACTTTTATTTAAAAAATTTTATTTTTCTATTTCTACAAGAAATGCCTTTGGGATTTTGATTGACATTGCATTAAACCTATAGAGAACTTTTGGTAATATTGCCATTTTGATGATGTTAGTTCTGCCTATCCGTGAACAGGATATATTTTTCCATCTTCTAAGATCTTCTTCTATTTCTCTCTTTAGGGTTCTGTAGTTTTCATTGTATAAATCTTTCACTTCTTTTGTTAGGTTGATTCCCAAGTATTTTATTTTATTTTTTGAGGATATTGTTAATGGTGTGGTTGTCCTCATTTCCATTTCAGAAGATTTGTCGCTGATATACAGGAATGACTTTGATTTATGTGTGTTGATTTTATATACTGCCACTTTTCTGAATTCATTTATTATCTCTAGTAGTTTCTTTGTAGAACCTTCTGGGTCTGCTAAGTATAGGATCATGTCATCCGCAAATAGTGATAATTTAAGTTCTTCTTTTCCTATCTTTATGCCTTTAATTTCTTTCATCTGTCTAATTGCTCTGGCCAGTGTTTAGAGGAGAACTATATTGAATAGAGGTGGTGAGAGAGGGCATCCCTGTCTTGTTCCAGATTTTAGAGGGAATGTCTTCAATTTTTCTCTATTCAGAATGATGCTAGCCTGAGGCTTAGCATAGATAGTTTTACAATGTTGAGGTAAGTTCCTGTTATCCCTAGAACCTGAACAGACACTTCTCAGAGGAGGACATACAATCAATCAACAAGTACACAAAAAATGCTCACCATCTCTAGCAGTCAGAGAAATGCAAATTAAAACCACCTTAAGATATCATCTCACTCCAGTAAGAATGGCAGCCATTATGAAGTCAAACAACAACAAGTGCTGGCAAGGATGTGGGGAAAAAGGTACATTTGTACATTGCTGGTGGGACTGCAAATTGGTGGAGCGAATTTGGAAAGCAGTATGGAGATTCCTCGGAAAGCTGGGAATGGAACCACCATTTGACCCAGCTATTCTCCTTCTCGGACTATTCCCCAAAGACCTTAAAAGAGCGTATTATAGGGATACAGCTACATTGATGTTCATAGCAACACAATTCACAATAGCTAGACTGTGTAACCAACCTATATGCCCTTCAATAGATGAATGGATAAAAAAATGTGGCATTTATACACAATGGAGTATTTCTCAGCACTAAAAAATGACAAAATCATGGCATTTGAAGGGAAATGGATGGCATTAGAGCAGATTATGCTAAGTGAAGCTAGCCAATCCCTAAAAAACAAATGCCAAATGTCTTATTTGATATAAGGAGGGCAAGTAAGAACAGAGCAGGGAGGAAGAGCATGAGAAGAAGATTACCATTAAACAGGGATGAGAGGTGGGAGGGAAAGGGAGAGAGAAGGAAAATTGCATGAAAATTGAAGGAGACCCTCATTGCTATACAAAATTACATATAAGAGGATGTGAGGGGAAAGGGGAAAAAAAACAAGAGAGAGAAATGAATTACAGTAGATGGGGTAGAGAGAGAAGATGGGAGGGGAGATAAGCGGACGGGGGTAGTAGAGGATAGGAAAGGTAGCAGAATACAACATACACTAGTATGGCAGTATGTAAAAATGTGGATGTGTAACCGATATGATTCTGCAATCTGTATACGGGGTAAAAATAGGAATTCATAATCCACTTGAATCAAATGTATGAAATATGATATGTCAAGAGCTTTGTAATGTTTTGAACAACTAATAATAAAAAAATTATTTTTATCTGAAAAATGTGAGTTTGTTACAGCTAGTTCCCTTATACTCTCATCCCCCCTTTTACAATTATTACAATCTTATATTATTATGGTACATTTATTATAATTACAAAACCTATACTGAGAAATTATTATTGACTAAAGTTTATTCATTATTCATGTTTTCTTAATTCTTGACTAATGACTTTCTGTCTTAAAATCACATTCATGATGCCAGACTATGTTCAGTTATCTTGATTCTTTAGGGTCCCTTTGGCTATGACAGTTCATATTTAGTATCTTCACTGAGAATTCAGGAGTCTTTTTTTAAATTTTACTATTTTTTAGAATATTAAATATTTTTAATAATAGACATTCTAGTATCCTTAGGAGTAATTAAATGTCTAATTTATTTTATACTATATTTTTCACACAAATACATATGCCATTGAGAATTAATTGATCTCCTTAATTCAGGTTAGTAGAAAAATTTTGTATGCAAATAATTTCTTTTGCAATTTTTACTGTCTCTGACAAATAAATAATACAAAATTATTTCTAAATTATAAATGAGTATAAACAAAAATATAGTTATAATACACTGATACTTGTATTAAAATCTTAGTATGCATAAACATAATATTTTCCTACTCAATCTGTTTCAGCTCTGAGTGCTGAAATCCAACGAGTAAATACTTTATTTCCATTAAAAGATATTCATGAATTTGCTTCTTCATTTAATTTGTTCTACAAGGCAGTATGAGGAAAGGGCGTAAATTGAATGGGCAGAGTGAAAAATTATCATGGAAGTAACTTTGCACACATGTACAGTGGTAGAAAAACATTAGCCTGTTAAAAAATAATTTTATACATAACTTTCTAATAAAACCTGACAGTCTCTAATAAAAAATCTCTAATGGCTAAACTATTTGAGGAAGTACTCAAAACTACTTAAATCATTATCTTGTTAAGATGCTGCCTGAAAATATTGGTTTAAATATTTGATAAGAAATATATAAACAGAGATTCTTGCGAAACAACATCACACTGAAAAATGTCAAGCATCCAAACAGGCCAAAATCAGAAAATATCCACAAAAAAATCAGACTGTTGGAGACAAAATCATTTGAACAAAAATATACCAATAATTCTTAAGGAGTTTTAAGTACGGTAGACATACAAAAATTCCAACCTATGTTTTGAAAGCATCTACCCCTAACTTTCTACAACATATAATACCAATATTATTTTAAAAAGAAGCCAACGTATCACATTAATTTTAAATTCTATAGTTTTAATTCTGAAACAAAATTAAAAGACTACCAAAATAAAACTGCTAATAATCCTAGAAAATATATGTGAAAAATACTAAGTAAGATAGTACTTAATTTTACATAATTTATATAAAAATTTTTATTCTAAGCCTTCCACAGACCATTGTTATATTAAAGGAAGCCAGTACATTTGTCTTCTTCTTTGGTTATTTCTCACACTGCATATACCAAAACTTTTCCAATGCAGAATTTGTCTACTGGCCTCCCTTGCATCCACCTGCAGGAGTTTTTGATTCATAAGAGAAGAGATCAATGTATGTTATCCATGTTGCTAGGGGAGAAAGGAAGAGAGATTGCAAGTTCTAGTTTAAAGTGCACAAAGTCCTGGGAGTAAGTTCCTCTCTTCCATGTCACCAGAGCTTTGTTCTTTTTCTTCCATGTCTGTGCCCAGCTACATACTTGCAGCTGTCAGAAGAATGTTGATGAAGTTTGTGCATTCAGTCTGAAAAGCTCTGGACTTTACTGAAGATTTATTGAACTGCTGATATACTGCTGTAAATTTATTTTCTGCCTTAACTATTTGGAAGTGGTTCTGCTATTTGCAAAAAGAATCATGACTGACAAGAGCTGTTTATAACAGTATTTCAAATATCTTAAATTTGTAGGTAATTCATTTCACCAACAAAGAGAAGAAATAGATGATTACAACAATTATGACAAAATGACATTTGATTATGCTGAAGATACCTGTAATAAAAACGTAACAAAGGTATCAGTAGATTTACCACCAAAAAGTTAACAACAATCCAGTCTAAGAACTATCTGTATTATTTAGATATAGACTATTTTATAGATATAAAATCACAACAGTGTAAGAATATATGTATAGAGACATATGTTATGGTATTTTCTATGGTGACAGAAACTTGCAAAAAATCAATGTCTCTCAATAAAAGAATGGGTAGCCAAAAGATGGCAAATGTCAGACATGCAACATTATGAAACCATTAAAAAGAATCACAATTCCAACTGATTTAATTCCATCAGGTGTTGAGCGAAAACTGAAAGTTTTGTTCGGCTATCTCATATGCAGATCCAAGTCTGTAATAAAATCAGTTTTTTTTTTAAATCAAAACGTGACAAATTCCATACACACACACACACACACACACACACACACACACACACACTATACACAGTTATGAGTCAGGAGAAGGAAAAATAAGTATTCAATTCTTAGCATGGATTAGAGTTTGGTCATGGGTCCAGGAGTCAATGAGAGTAAAAGATATTTTCTTGGATCAAATGGAGAATGTCAGGGGAAATAGAATTTTTAGAAAGGAAAACAGGTACAAAAAAAGGATAATATCAAAACCAAAGCAGCATGCATATGATTCATTTTATGTAATTTGTAATTTGCATGGATATAAATGTCAGATTGTAAATTAAAGATACAGTTTTTTACAGTGTAAACATATGGAAGTAAATAGCTTGAGAAATTCTTTAAAAGTAGAAAATATGTACTTCTAGGGAATAGCACATTGTAGGGAAGCATGACTACAGATGCTGTGTTTTTACTGTTTTCCTTTGGTCCTTTTTGACATATTAAACTAGGTACATCTATTGCTTTGAGATAGTGAATTAATATGAATGAAATTTAAAAGACTGTCAAATGTTCTTCCTGAAGGCCTCATGTCTTATGTAATGTCCTTTCTCTCTTTACCTCAAAATCATGAACTGAAAAAGAAATTATTAAGAATAAAAAAGAAAAATGAATCCATAAAAATAAAGTAATTTTATTTCTCCCTTTTTAACTACCTTGTAAAAGTAAAGCACATACAAACATACAGATATTCACATTTTTTTGGTAGAAAACATGTATGATTACATGACTGGTATAACTGTACATCATATACAACCAGAAGAATGAAAAGTTATATTCCATTTCTGTATGATGTATCAAAATGCATTCTAATGTCATGTATGACTAATTAGAACAAATTTTTATAAAGAAAAAGAAAACATGTAGATAAGCCTAACATTTCTTGCACTTCAAAATATTTTACCAGCCAAGCCAACTACACTACTTGAATCACTTCTGCTTATTTTTAACAATGTATACTTTTCTGTTCAGCTATCTCATATGCAATGCCATCACCTCCTTCAAATTTTTGTCTCCCAAATTCATAATTGTTTTTTTTCCTAAATTCCAAAAGAAAGTTATTTATACCTGTTCTTAGAGCTCAGAATATGGTTTCACACAGCAGTTTGGTTTTATTCTTTTGCTGAACATTTTCTATGTGTCTCTATGATTTTTGTCTTCAAAGTTACCTACTCTGAACTCTGCCCTGAGGGCTGACATTCTATCACTGTTCTCACAAATGGGGAGCCCTGGCAGATGAGTGTGAAAAAGAGAAGTGAGATATTCATCCTCCTGGATTCTTCCACTTCAGATCATCTTAAACTGACTATGTCCCTTGACCTAAGGTCACTGGGGCTCTCCAGGTGATCCTCTCCATAGGAATCTATCCTTACTGCATAGTAAGAGCTTCCTCTATTCCCTACTATGGTCCTGAGTTATTCACCCTGAGGATCCCCTGTACTAGGGCCACTACGTTCTAATTGGTAGCTTCACAATTAGACATGTATTTATCCTAACTTGTTCGTGTCATATCTTTCTTCTTGCTATTCCAAGAAATATACTTACTTAGGAAAATTTCATTTCTTTCAATAACTAAACCATATCACATGCATCTCATCTTTATAACCAGCAAAGAATTCCTTCAATATAGTGAATGCTTAATAAATATGAAGTAAATTGTATTAGATACCACCTTGAGGTTAAAGTATTACTGGGAATGCCATACATTATAAATATAATCTTGAAAACAACTGGTTGATTCTTCCTTAAGCAACTGTGCAAAGAAGTTGAGAGTTTGAAAATAGAGTGCCTCCAAAGTGACAAAACAAGGCAGAACTACCTAAAACACTTTATAGAGTCCCTTCTTAACAATAGGACTTAATATAAAACAAAATATGAAAGGATGTTTCTTAAGGCATTATTTTTCTATATTTAATGAAGTATGATTGTCAAATGAAAATTGTATCTATTTAAAGTATACAACATGAGGTATGGTGAATACATACACATACAGTGTATAATTACTGCCAGAAGAAAGCCAGTTAACACATCCATCACCTCCCAGGTACGTGTGTGTAGAATACTTGAGATCTGCTTTCTTAGCAAATTCCAAGTACACATTATAATTTATTAGTCACCATATTGTACTCTCTAGAACCTACCCATTTTAAAACTAAAACCTTCTACCTCTGCATCACATCTCCTCATTTCCCCTAACCCCTAATCACTGGTAACTACCCTTCTGGTCTCTTTTATGAGTTTGACATTAGATTCCACATATGATATCAAGCCTTAGTTGTCTTTCTGTATCTGACTTATTTCACTGAGCATAGTATTCTCAGGTCATTCGTGTGTTAAAGGCCAGGATTGCTCTTTTTTTAAGACTCAATAGTTTCATATTACATATACACACATTTTCTTCATTCATTCATCACTAATGAACATTTATGATGATTCCTTGGCTATTGTGAATAATGCCGTAATTAACATGGGAGTAGTGATATCTCTTTCATATCAATTTCATATCCTTTGAATACATGCCTGGTAGTAGGATTCCTGGATCACATGGCAGTTCTATTTTTTAATTTTTAAGGAATGTGCATACTGTTATTCATAGTAGTTGTACCAATTTACATTCTTCTCTACAAAATATAAGTTTTCTTTTCTCTTCACATTATATGTAGTCAACACTTATCATTCATTATTTTGATAATACTCATGCAAAGAAAAGTGAGCAGATATCTTATTGTGGTTTTGAATTTTTATATCTCTGAGTAGTGATGTCAGACACCTTTTCATAACTTTTTTGGAAAAATTCCTATTCAGGTTTTTGTCCATTATTTAATGGGATTATTTGCTTTTTTTTCTATTGAGTTATATGAGTCCCTAATATAAACATTAGCCTCTTATAAGCTACAAGTTTGTAAATATTTTCTCCTATTTCACAACTTTCATTTTTATTTTTTATGTTGTTTCCATTATTGTTCAGAAACCTTTTAGTTTAGTGTAGTCTCCCTTATTTGGGCTTTTTTTTTTTCATATGCTTCTGTGCCATATCCAAATTACTAGTTTTAATGTCTTAAAATTAAGTGTCCAAGAAATATAAATAACTCAAAAAAACTTAACACTAAAAAAAACAAACAACCCAGTCAATAAATGGGCTAAGGAACTGAACAGACACTTCACAGAAGAAAAAATACAATCGATCAACAAATATATGAAAAAATGTTCAATATCTCTAGGAATGAGAGAATTAAAAATCAAAACTACTGTAAGATTTCATCTTACTCCCATCAGAATGGAAATTATCAAGAATTCAAGCAATAATAAATGTTGGCAAGTCTATGAGGAAAAATTTACATTCATACTTTGCTGGTGGGACTGCAAATTGATGCAAACACTCTGGAAAGCAATATGGAGATTCCCAAAAAAACTTGGAATGGAATCATCATTTGACCTAGCTATTCCACTCCTCAGTTTATACCCAAAGAACTTAAACCCAGCATACTATAGTGATGCAGCTACATCAATGTTTATAGCAGTTCAACTCACAATAGCTAAGCTATGGAACCAACCTAGGTCTTTCAACAGATGAATGGCTAACAAAAATGTAGTATATATACACAAAATTACTCAGCCTTAAAGAAGAATGAAATTATGGTATTTCCAATAAATGGATGGAGCTGAAGAATATCATGATATGCGAAATAAGTCAATCCCCCAAAACCATATATCCCTGATATGCAGATGCAAATTCACAAGGTGGGGAGGGGGTTTTAGGGAACAATAGAGTTACTCTGGATTAGGTAGCAGGGAGAGAAAAGGGGGAGGTTTATTAGGGTAGGAAGGATAGTAGAATGAATCTGACATTATTACCTTATGTACATATATGACTACACAACCGTTGTGATTCTATATCATGTACAACCAGATGAATTAAAAATTATACTCCATTTATCCAGGATGTATCAAAATGCATTGTAGTGTCATGTGTAACTAATAAGAACAAATAAAAAAATACATGGGAAAAATTAAGTGTAAAATATATTTCTTATTAACAATTCACAAAATACTAAATTATTGTGAATTAAAGCATATTTAAGTAAGGGGATGAACGCAGGAAAATAGTTTATATTTTTTATTAGATAGTGAAATCCCAAATCCAGACATCACTATGGGGCATTTTTACACTAATACATTTTTCTCTTAACATTTCCTACTGGTGCTTCTGAAAGACACTTCTGATAATACAAGTCCCTCTAGTGGCATCTGATGTAAATGTTGTAATACAAATGAAAAGTTGAAATTTTTCTTAGTACATGGAAGATACATAACACATTTAAAACTTATTAAAATTGGTATTTAGAAATTACAGAATCCTTTGTCATTCATTACTTGCAATACTAATTCACTAAAATATGTGAATTCATACACATTAATTTTTTATTAAGTTAATTTTATGATTTGTAAATAAGATTGTATTTTCCAAATTGGAAGGTTCAGTTACATAGTAGAGGTATGTGTTTCTTGAGCACCTCATCTGTGCTTGTTACTTTATCTATTAATTCATTTAATTAAGTCAATAATGAGCTTAAAGATTTTATCATTTGTGCTTTAGAGAAAATACAACTCAGAAAATAATAAAATTCTTTAAGTTCCATGTTTAATTAGTAATTAAGCAAAGGTTCATGTTCAGATTAGTCTAAGCCAGGTTTTACTACACATTTCACATAAAATAAACTTTAAGTATGAATAGAAACACCAGGCATGGTGGTGTATGCCTGTAATCTTAGTGGTTGAAGAGGCTGAGACAGGAGGATCATGAAGTCAAAGCCAGCCTTAGCAACAACGAGAAGCCAAGCAATTCAGTGAGACCCTGTCTCTAAATAAAGTACAAAATAGGACTGAGGACGTGGCTCAGTGGTTGAGTGCCCCTTAGTTCAATCCCCAGTGTCCACCCTGCTCTCAAAAAATAAAAAAATATAAAAAAGAAGAGAAAGACTGGCATATAACTAGAAAAAGAATTTGACAGCTAATTCTAAACTGACAACAAGAAGGGCAATTCTAAACTATGGGAAGGTCAGAAAGAAGTTTCTAAATCTTTGGGATTCTGATGTGATTAAATAAACTCTTTCTTCTTCTCCCACAGTTTTCTTTTTATCCCAATAATGTCTTCCTAAAAGCTAAATTGATAGGTATGTTGTTTCATTCTTAAATGAAATTTTAGATTTAACTGTTTTGCTTAAGATATTATTCACAATCTTATTTCAATTGAAATCAGGTAAGGGATACCTCATAAAAATTATATAAGTCTAGGTCAAAACAAAAAATAAAATGAGCACAATTTGTCAAATAGAACATCACTTATCATAATCCAGAAGTCAACACAAGGAAACAGTTGCAGATGTGGGAAATTTGAATTTTGAAAAGAATTTTTCAATTTCCTCAGATAGAATTGTTGATTCTGGAATTTCCCCTAAAGGCCCATGTTTTGAAGGCTTGGGCCCCAGCTAGTGGATCTGTTGGGAGATAGTGGAAACTTTAGGAAGTGTTGCCTAACTTAAAAAAGTAAGTAACTTTGGAGAAGGGGGTGAGTTGAAGAATATATATTGTCCCTGGCCTTTCCTCTCTCTCTGTCTCTCTCTCTCTCTCTCTCTCTCTCTCTCTCTCTCTCTCTCTCTCTTTGTGCTTAACAGCCACCATGAGGTGAGAAGCTCTGCTCTACCACATGCTCATTGCCATGCTGTTCTCTCACTAAAGGCCCTGTGTGATGTGGCCAAGTGACCATGGATTGATACCTCTGAAACCATGAACCAAAATAAACCCTCCCTGTTGTAAGTTGGTTTTCTTGTGTATTTTGTCATAGCAATAAAAAGCTGACTAACACAGTATACACATTACTGGATCTGGGTAATATATAAATAGGATGTGCTTATTAAAGTAGATTTAATATTTCCCCTTTAGCAGTCATCACCAGTATGTCTTCCAAACTGACACTCCTTTGGGGTCATAAGAAAATAATTTCAGTAAAGTATTTTCTATTTAAAAATCATCTCTATGATGATAGTTGTTTCTCTGTGCTGGAGTGAAATTTAAAACAAGATCTGGAGTTAGCTCCCACAGAAACCTTCTCAGCAGAGTGGAACAGATCTGTTGTACATTTTCTGTAGTTGTGGCAGGTATTTAAAGTTGAGTTTTCCCTTTGAGGGAACTTTCATGAGAGTTACAGAGATCCTTCATATCTCGGGATCTTTTCCTTCGAATATCCTTAATGTTTTATGCATCTTTTCCAGCTGTTGGAAGACAATTCCTACCTTTGCTTTGGACTTCCACCATTACAACTACAACTTCTTTTAGCCATTTTCTTTCATACTATTCAGACTGCCACTTAAAATGTGATCGAAGACAAAATCAAGTTTTTGACGTCTCCTTCAACTGATTCTGTGGGAAATTCATTTAGCCTGCTATCCTTGGGATTGGAGATACTTTCCAATCTCAGACTGAATGGTACTGACCTTGGCTGCTTTGTGAGGTCTCTCAACATTTAGACATGAGACTGCTATTTCCAACAAGATCATCAGATCTCTATTTTTGAAGCCTACACACAGTTGCTTCAAAGGCAGGGAAAGGACACATTCAAGAGAATGAAGCAATGACAACCTCCTGTGCCTTACTTTTTTTTTCCCTCTGTTCCCTAAACCGTTTGTGTTAGGAGACATTGTATGTGATGATCAGAGACTGAAAAAAGTATAAAAACTGTAACTCATCTTTTAACTCAAACAAGTCCAAGTCTATTGCTTTTTGAAAGCAAAAACAATAAATTTTTGATTCTGCAACCTGTACAATCAGAAAAATGAGAAGTTATACCCCATTTGATTCAAATGTGTGAATTGTCAAGATTATTGTACTGTCATGTTTAATAAAAAAAGATTATTAAAATCATTTGGGGCTTATTTTTCACAACAAGCTTTGAACAGCGTCTGTTCAAATGATATTTTTCATATTTTATTAAATTATCTTATTACTAAACTCTTCATATATTCTGGATTCAATTCCTTTGCCATATATATGATTAAAAATATTTTCTCTCATTTTTTGGCTTGCTTTTTCATTCCTTAAGAATAATTTTCAAAGAATAGAAATTTGTTTTACTTTATGATGTCTAAATTATTGAGTGTTTTTCTTCTTCATGGTAGTGATAATTGCATTCTGCATATTTTTTTTTTACTTTTTAAAATCTTTAAGATTTTCCTAGATAACAAATATTCACAATAATCTTCAAGTTTTATAGGTTTACATTTATTTTCATATCTAGCATCTATTGAGTTAATTTTTGCATATATATGAGTAAAATTGAGGACTAGATTTATTTATTTCCATAAAAGTATCCAGTTGTTTTAGCAATATTTTTTTAAAAAATGATCTTTACCCCATTAATTTACCTTGATACCTTTCCCAAAATTTGATTGACCATATGAGTTATATTTATGGACTATTTTTCTCTATTGATCTGTCTATATTTAATGTAAAATAGTATATACCATTATGAGTGACATTTATCCTAGGAATACCACATTGGCTTAAATCTAGAAAAATAATTTATCTTATATATAATTTTAATGGAGGACAAAAAGCACATGATCTTTTCAATAGATACAGAAAAATTATTTGACAAAGCACTTCACTGTTTCATGATAAAAGCCACTCATTAAACTAGGAATAGAAGAAAATTTCTCAACATCATATGAGAAGCCACAAAAAAGCCATGGCTGCTTCATATTTAATGTTAGAAAATAATGTTGTTTTTTGGTCTGACATCAGGAACAAAACAAGGATGTTGACATCTCTATTTCTATCCACCCCATATTAGAGTTTCTAATCAGGAAAGGAAGGCAAGGAAATGAAATAAAAAGTACCCAGAATTGAAATGGAGAATTAAAATCATCTCTTTGCTTATATTATATATTAAAAAGTTCCAAAGGTCTTAAACAAAATTATTAGGACCAATTTGAATTGTCAGCAAGTTTATAGAGTATAAGACTGATATGCAAAAAATCAACTGAATTTCTTTTTAAGTGTTCCATTTATGATAGCATCAAAAATAATAAAATACTTATGAGTAAATTTAACAAGTTTGTATCTTATACCATGAAAAGTACAAAAAAATTGTTGAATGAAAATTAAGATTGACATATATGAAAAGATGCCTTCTGTTCATGGATTATAAGTCTTAATGTAGTTAGGAGGCAATACTTTCCAATATTCCCAATACATCAGCTAGACTTTCCTTCTTCAATGGAGGAAAGAGAACAAATCTTTATAAATTTGAGTTAGGCACTCTTATTAGATATTATGTCAAAATAAAAAATGATAGGGGCTGGGGCTGGGGCTCAATGGCAGAGCACTTGCCAGCACATATGACGCACTAGGTTCAATCCTTAGCACCACATACAAAAATAAGCAAATAAAATAAAGACATGCAGTCCATCTACAACTACAAAACTTTAAAAAGAATAGGCAATTTACATAGACAATAAGTAGATTATATGTTTCCTAGGCTTTGGAAACAGGGAGTGAGGAAGAAATGAATAGTAACTACTAATGGGTATAAAGTTTGATTTTAGTTAACAAAAATGGTCTCAAATTAGTTGTAGTTATGATTGAAGATGTGAGTACATACTAAAACTCATTGAATTGTACAATTCAAATGTGTTCATTGAATGTGTTTGAACGGTATTTCCATAAAATTAATATGAAAATAAAATAAATTTAACATCTGCACAAGAAAATTATATGTTAATGGAAAAGAAAAATGATTTGATATTGTACTTTAAGTGGAGAGTTTATTGAGCATATTGGTTATAATGTCATTAAGATATAAATTATACTATAGACAAGTACAGAAGCTTAATTGTAAGTATAAAACAATGTAAATTCTATAACACTTGAAATTATAAAATTACAGATATACAAGAATATAAAGTGGAAGGGGCAGAGATAAAAAGGGAAGGAGGAGCAAAGGAACAAGATGTGTATTTTCCCATTAATGGAATAATAAATAATAATCTAAGAAGAATATTTAAGGGTATCATTGAGGTTTATTTTAGAGAGGAGATAAAATATGGATATAATGATGCTTGAAGGTTTGAAAAGGGAAGACAGAAGGAAGAAGAGGTGAGAAATACAGTATCACTGCAAAAGGAGTCATATCACCACTTTAGAGCATAAGTTCAAGATAACAAGTAGCATTAAAACCATATGTTTCAGAGACATGCATAGCAACAATAGAAAAGTCAAGAAGAGAAACAGCTAAAATTTAGTTAATGTTTGGTAAAAGATGGAGAATATATAATAAAATGGTAAAATAGGTTGTTTATTAAATTATATTTTTTTTTCTTGGAGCAGGAATTGAAACCTGGGGACTTAACTACTGAACCACATCCCCAGCCTTTTATTTTGAAACAGGGTCTCACTAAGTTGTTTAGGGTTTGCTAAGTTGCTGAGGCTAGCTTTGAAGTTGTGGTTCTCCTGCCACAACCTCCTGAACTCCTGGGATTACAGGTGTGCACCACCTTCCTTGCCCAGCACCAAGCTTTTAATACAGTTTTTAAAATTTTGCAACAAAAGGAACATAGTGGTACAAATTTGTAAAGACATTACAAAAATTTTCTGCAGTCCATCACTTGCTATTTCGTTCAAAATAGCACTAAAGGAACTAAGGAAGTTGCTTTATTGAATTCAAAAGGGGAAGGAGAGGAAATAAATATATTTTCTACATATTTAATTCCAAATGTGTATATCTTCCTGTTCATAAAGAATGAATAAATTCTTTATATGGAATGTAATTGGAATTATGTAGAATGTAATTATATGGGAAGTCTTACAATTGTACCACCCAACTACTTTTCTTATAAAAGGGAAAATGTACATTTACCATAAGATTACTGGTTAATAAAAATTAAACAAAAATTACCAAAATGTCCTTCAAAAAGAAAAGAGCTAAACAATTCATTTTATATCTATGCCTTTAAATATTAAAAAAATCTCTAATAATGCTATTTCCAGTTTTTTTTTTTTTAGTAAGGGTACTGGGACCAAACCCAGAGATGCACATATGCTAGGCAAGCTGTCTACTATTTTGACTTGTATTTCTTTTCTTTTCATTTTATATGAAATTTTATTTTATTTTATTTTTTAAATATACATGACAATAGAATGTATTTTGACTTTTAATTCATACCTGGAGTATAACTTTCCATTCATATGGTTGTATATGAAATGGAACTACACTGGTCATGTATTCATATATGAATACAGGAAAGTTATGTCTGATTCATTCTGCTGTCTTTCTTGTCCCCAACTGCCCTTAACCCCCAATCCCCCCTGTCCAATAAGGTGAACCTCCCCCATCTATCTATTGTGAGTTATTATTTGCATATCAGAGAGCATTTAGCCTTTGATTTTGGGGATTGACTTTATTTCACTTAGCATGATAGTCTCCAGTTCCATCCATTTACCTGCAAATACCATAATTTCATTCTTCTTTATTGCTGAGTAATATTCTATTGTGTATATCTACCACATTTTCTTATCCATTCATCTATTGAAGGGCACCTAGGTTTGTTCCATAGCTTAGCTATTGTGAATTGAGCTGCTATGAACAGTAATGTGGCTATATCACTATAGTATGATGATTATATTCTTTGTTTATAAGGAGAGAAGAGTGAGATAGCTGGGTCAAATGGTGATTCCATTCCAAGTTTTCTGAGGAATCTTCATAATACTTTCCAGAGTGGTTCCACCAATTTGCAGTCCCACCAGTAACACAGGTGTGTACCTTTTCCCCCACACACTCTCACCACCATTTTTTGTTACTTGTATTTTTTAAATTGCCATTCCAACTGGAGTGAGATGAAATCTCAGTGTAGTTTTAATTTGCATTTCTCTAGCCCCTAGAGATGTTTAGCATTTGTTTATATATTTGTTGATCACTCATATTTCTTCTTATGGGAAGTATCTATTCAGTTTCCTTGCTTATTTCCTGATTGGGCTACTTGGTTTTGTGGTGTTAAGTTTTTTGTGTTCTTTATATATCCTGCAGATTAACGCACTCTCTGAAAGACATTTAAGATAGATTCGCTGAAACTGGAAGGTTTAGACAATTTAGAAAAACATAAGCTTCTAGCTGGTGTGAACAGACAACAGTCAGAAAGCTGCCCCTAACCTCAACTCTGAAATTAGATATTCCTAATACCATCACAATCATCACCACCAACAAAAAAATATTTACAAACAGAGCCATTATCCTATAGGAAGAGATGTGAAATCTCTGAAAGAAATGATGATATGATGTTTCTGACAATAAAGAAAATTGAAATTAAAGTGAGAGTTATAAGAAAATGCTTAATTTGTTGTACCTGATTTTAAGGAATAAGATGTATATTTGGTAACTAAGATAAACAGATATCATAGCCATCTTTAGTAACCTGCCAAGGATTCTCGAACCTCTTAGAAATTGCTCTGCATTTACATATCTACCCCCAAATTAAGGAATAACTGAAGTACTGAATTATAGCTGAGCACAATATGTCATATTATTTGACACAGTCCTGTAAGGATAAACAACATGGCTCCAGTATTAACTGAGATAAACTTTGAAACAAAATATTAAATAACATGACAGATGTAAATAATAACCACAAGCATTTTGAACATTGTCGACAATTTAACCATTCAGGCATCACAATTTATAGGACCATTCTATTCACTTTTCACTGGATTACCCCAACTATAGTGAATGCTTACTCTTTGCAAGTTAAAGCACTATCATTATTGATAGTGTTCACTTTCTCTACTCATTGAGGCTTATTCAAAAACCTTTTCCTTAATGAATTCCAGACTGTTGTTGATCTTCACTTCTCTTGAGGTCAATCTCACTATTCATATAACATCACTTTCTTCACTTTGGGCATCCAATGAACCCTTTCACATATACACTATGAGGACTTCATATTTTTCTTCACTAGAAGATTAAACATTCTAAAGCATTATTCTTCTTGGTTAGGGCTGCCCTACTGCCACATAAAAATTCAGATTTTTAAAAATTATTTTATTATCCTGTGGGTTTATTGTTTACAAAATTTAGCAACATTGGAGCTCTTTTTCCTGAATGCAGAACAATGATGAACACAGAGTAAACTTCTAAAATTCATTTCATATTTTTGCTAGCTCTGTCTGTGGTAATACTTTATAACTTTTCTATGTGTAAGATTCACTTTATTATTTGTATCCAGATTTTGAGCAATTAGGGCAAAGTATAAAAGTAACTCTCATAATTTTGGTTGTTCTTAAAAGTCAGATTCTGGAATACTTTTCTTGAGCATTAAGAAACTTGCTGACAAATCTGCCTGGTTAGGTGTTCTATTCCCATTATCTATGAGAGAGTTGTTTACTCCACTAATGAGCTCAGAGAGCCAGCAGATGTCTAGAACCAATTTGGCAACTTCTAAGCTTTATATCTATATTCCAAGAATCCATTATCTGAAAATAATTTTAAAAAACTTAAATTTAAGAATTCGGCCAATGTTTCATCCATAGGAAACCTAAAATTGGAAGATTATATTAGTATATAGCATTTCTTCCTAAAAACTAGCTGAAAGGTTTGGCCAAGCACTCTCTGAAATATTTACATAGCATCTTCAACATCTTTGTCAAAAATCTACATTTTTCCAACATTATTAGACTTAGAATTTGAAGTATATCACCTGTGCCTCAGCTGTCTCTGCCCAGAGGTGGGAGAGGCTTAGAAAGGCTTTCAGCTCATGGTTCCATAGACTTTATCATAATCAGGCTTTCCACAGAAGGCATGGCTTAACAAGCTATGGCCAGTTGATGACACTGAACCTTAATTTTCTACTACTGACACAAACATATCTTAATCCAGTATTTGTTTCAGTTCTTGGGAAGGTTTTAAGCTAGTTTCTAGTGGAAATTCTCTTTCACAACTCCTTTTGATACAACCTGATAAAGAAAGACTTCACATGAGAAAAAAAATACATGTTAAACCCAAGTTCCAATTATATTATCCAATATCCCTTAATCACAAGAATCATGTTTATTTCTCCTAAAAGTCAATGAAGAAAAGTATTTCCATAGGGAAATTTTATGCTTTCTTGTATTGTATGGCATGTAAGATGTTACTGCTACCACTTTAATATCTACTTTCAAATCACAGGTAATAGTCAACAATGTAAAAAATGGTATTTTAATAAAAAATATTATTAAAATACTGGGTCTACTGAAACTGGCACTTGTCATAAACTCACATGAAACAATCATCAATGGAAAACTGCCCTTTAAGAGACATTTTTCTTCCTTGTATTGTGCCAGAATCTTTATACATGTACTAATTTAGGGCAACATAAAACTGCTGACTTGACTATATTATCCGAATTAAACAGACATACCTTTTCTAAATCGTAACTTAATTATATGATTTTGTTACCATTCATGCGATGACATGAAAATATTTATTTGAAGATTGATTCTATAGTCCTTAATTCTATAAAAATGTATTGAAGGCTTATATAATGCCCCCATACACTCTGCAGAGCCTAATATTAAAAAAAAAAAGAAAAGTCACTTTCCCCTAAGAAATTTTAATTAGACAAATGGACATATAGATTTAAAAATATATAAATGTACAATAAATGCTCAAGTTGGATTTTCATGCATTGTGGTATGATCCTGGTGCTATGAGAATACAGAGAAGCCTTACTTTAAATATTGTAACCAAATAGAGTTCCAATTATATTATCCAATATCCCTTAATCACAAGAATCATGTTTATTTCTCCTAAAAGACAATGAAGAAAAGTATTTCCATAGGGAAATTTTATGCTTTCTTGTATTGTATTATGAGAACTAGTTAGCCTAAAGTAATTTGCCTTCTTGTTCTGACTTTAATTCATTTCCTTATGTAACTCATACTATGAACCTGATATGCTTTTATATCCTCTCCAAATTAACTTCTGATGTTTACCTTGTAATTGCCTTGTTTTATACATGTTTTTGAATTGTATAATTTTAAACCATCAGGGGATAGAAAAATAATCTGTTTTAATCACCCAATGTTAGGGGGAAAGTAATTTAGGACTCAAGATTGTAAGTGACCTGACCAAAATTACATATACAGTTACTTGAAGAATTTAGATTAGAAACCAATGCACCTGAATTCCAGTAATTTGCTTTATTTCTATCATCTTTGAAAAAGACGTCAAATTAGGAAAAGAGGAATGGAGGAATGAAAAGAAGACAAACAAAGGAAGAATTTAAAAAGAAGAAATAAAGGAAATTAGAAAAGGTTTTTAAGATTCCCTTTTTCAAAAATTTAGGGTACATAATATTTTATATTTATTTTAAGTTGTAGTTGGATACAATGTATTTATTTATTTATTTATTTATTTATTTATTTATTTATTCTTATGTGGTGTTAAGGATAGAATTCAGGGCCTCACACATGCTGAGCCAGAAACCCAGCCCTAGGGTACATAATTTTAAACAATGAAACTGTAGAGACCTCACCTTAAAGTGACAATACTATTCTCTTGGAATTATTTTCTGTGGTTCATAAACATATCCTCAAATGGGGTGAAAATATTCAAAATGTAGTAGAATGTATATATTTCTTCAGGGTCATTGATCATAGGTGTGTTTTAAGTTGTAAGGATCAACAAGTCTATTTGTCCAGACATTTGAAAATCATTCTTCCTATGTTTCATAAAATAGATTAGTATTTTAAGAGGTAGGTACTAACATAATAGCTAGTGATCTGCTAATATCTAGTTCAATATGAGTTCTTAATTTATGACAAGAAATAATTTATAATAAATGTAATTTTTTTTCTTCTTAAAATATTCATAAAGTTAAAGACATATGTTTGTGTGTTTGTGCCTGTGATGTCTAAAGTTAGGAAAGCAGCAGGATCTGTTTACAGCTGACTAGTTTTAAACCTTCTATGTATGTTATATTTGACCAAAAAGACTATTTCATATTTTTATCAGTTTGTTAGCATTTTGAAGAAGAAAGTCGCATGTTTTATATACCAAACAATAGTCATTAAGAATTTTTCCAGAGCTGGGGCTGTAGCGCAGTGGCAGAGCACCTGCCTAGCATGTGTGAGGCACTGGGTTCAATCCTTAGCACCACATAAAAATAAATAAATAAAGTAAAGAAGGCATTCTGTCCATCTACAATCTCCAAAAACTATTAAAGGGGGGAGGAAGAATTGTTCTAAGCCCGGAGTGGTGGTGCGTGCCTGTAATCCCAGTAACTCAGAGGGGCTGAGGCAGGAACATCACAAATTCAAGGCCAACCTCAGCAATTTAACCAGGCCCTAAGCAACTTAAGGATAGCCTGTTTTGAAATAAAAATAAATAAATAAATAAAAAGGGCTGGGGACATAGCTCAGTGGTAAAGTCCCCTGGGTTCAATCTCTGGTATCAGGAAGGAAGGAAGGAAGGAAGGAAAGAAGGAAGGAAGGAAGGAAGGAAGGAAGGAAGGAAGGAAGGAAGGAAGGAAGGAAGGAAAAAGGGAGGGAGGAAGGGAGGAAGGAAGGAAGGAAAGAATTGTTCCAGTTTTTCTATTTCTATCACCAAAAAAAAGGCAAAAAACAAATGTGTTCCACTTTGTTAAAAACAAGAGTTTATTATTACTTGTTTCCACTGAGTTGACTGGGCTCTAGGAGGCAATTTGCTCTCAGGGATTCTCATGTGGCTAGGAACTGAATCATCTCACATCATCTGACTGAACAAATACCATTGGTCACTCATGTAGCTAACAGTGCTGTTAGTTTTGAGCTCAGCTGGAGCTGTTGACCAATGCAAGTACAATAACCTTTCGATATGGCTTGGCCCCCTTCCTTCCTTCCTTCCTTCCTTCCTTTCTTTTAATTGTATATGGGCTCAATGCCTTTATTTGTTTTTATGTGGTGTTAGGATCAAATCCGGTGCCTCACACTTGTGAGGCAACTGCTCCACCACTGAGCCACAATTCCAGCCCTGGCTTGGCTTTCTTGATGACCATGTTTTAAGAGGCAGAATCCTAACATTCTAGTAGAAACTGAAAAGCTACTTTGATTGATGTACCCAGATTATCACTTTCACTACCTTCTATTAGTTCAAAAAAGTACCAAGGTCAGCTGATTTTTAGCAATCTTTGGATACTATGTACCAGAAGATGTCATATACATAGATGAAAATTCATTCCACAATAACATGGATATGGGCTCCAAGGGATACATCAAACCAAAATATTCTTCAATAAGTAATATAGGTCTATTCAAGTGTGTAAATAAAATTACAATTATGGTGCATCTCTATTCAAAAGTTTCTCTCTATGGAACCCAGAAAATATGAGTTTACACTTAATATTGAGAAGATTAAATTGTTATGTGTTTTTTACTTTGAAGAATTTCAATTTTGCTTTTTTTTTTGTACAGTGGAAATGAAACAGTTTTCTTTGTTAGTACATTTTTCTTAACTACCTTGTCATTTTCATTCTTGATCAGTTATTTCCCAATAAAACAAGATTGTCAAGGTAATTATTAGTGGACATAAAATCTTTATTGGAGATATGTAAATCACGCTAACAACTCTTTTGCATATATGAGAGTTAGAGTCTGTAAACAAGTCAGGATGGCGCCTGGCATTTTGCCAGAGGGAGTTGTTTGTGAAGTAACGCCAGCGAGCCATTAAGTGTGGAGATTCCTTTTTGGTTGACTGCTGTATCTAGTTTATGTTAATTAAGATAAGCTGTGTGGAATGTATATATACCCCTCCTGTTCTACAATAAATGGCTCCTACTCCGGCTATATCAATGTACACAAGTTGTTCGTCACCCCCCGGTTATTTTGCTGCAGTCAGACTGCGGCATATGACTATTTTTTTTTTACCATATTAACTTTATTTGAATTCCTTCTCTACTATAGAGCTAAAAAAAAAACATGATGAAAAATTGGGTTATTGTAGCCCAGAGAATTTTTCTTCCATTACTCTTTTAAGAACAACTCCATTATAAGGCACATTATAATTACATTCCCAGCAAGCAGTAATACCCTCAGTTGTTTCTACATTTTATCTATATTTTCTTTGCCTAGTTATCTTGAAGATCTGATGTCCATATTAATGATTTTATCTTCAACCATTGGTGAATAAAATCAAAATATCTTGTGGTAGAAATTATTTTGGTCCAAGAGTCTTATCAGTTATTAAGAAAAGCAAAAGTCTCTCTATAGGAAAATGTTTTTTCATAAGCAATCTATTAAAGCTATCCTGCAGGAATATTTTCAGTGTGTATAGTGTGTCACACTTCTACAGGTATTCTTATTTGTGAATGCTAATAACTTCCCCTCCTGCCAATTATCAACAATTTATCTACCCTTAACATGCAAATTAATACTGCAATTACAATTTGTTTATGGAAATATTCAGATAATATTTTATTTTATTAGTATAATATTAATACATATTTTGTTGTTTACTGTTGAATTTAAAGCATTATCAGAAATGTCAAATGACTCACTTCAGCAGTCAGGAAATTTCATTTTGTAAACCACTTGAGTGAATCCCCAGAAGGTGATAACTTTTTGATTGGTTTGGATAGCCTTCTAATGCTTCTGTTACTGTCAGGTTACCACCTGAGGAATATTGGCCTAGTTTTTCAACAGGGCAATGGCAAATTCTGATTCTGTCAAACCTATGATTCTGAACAGTAGTACCTAAGTCAAATAGCCTCAATTGTTATTTCATAGACTAATCAAAGCCCTTTCAGTATTTCCTAAATGAATCTTGAATGCATATAAACCAGTTACCATCTTGAATAAGTTACTGTTGTCCTACAAGGAATTATTTAACTTAGAAAGATACGGAGAGTGTTTTGTTGTCAGCTTTTTAACATAAAACTTGACAAGAACAATTTTAGAGGAGGAAAAGTTTATTTGGCACTCTTGGCTTCAGAGGTCTCAGTTGTAGATGGCCAATTCCATTGCTGTGGGCTGGAGGTGAGGAAGAACATGGTGGAAGGATGTAGAAGAGGAAAGCAGCTCAGAACACTGCACTAGAAAGCAAAGGTGGGTGGGGGAGCACACACCTGCCCAGCACTCTGTTCAACAAAGACAAAACATATACCCCAGAGGCATGACCCTAGGGATCTACCTGTGCCAGTTACACCTTACCTGCCTTTGGTTACCACTATCAGAGGATTAACACATTAGTTAGGTTAAGACTCTTATAAACTGTAACATTTAACTAAACTTTCTTGCATTGTCTCAGACATGAGCTTTTGAGGGACACCTCATATCTAAACTATAATAGAGAGGTAAGGATTTCAACAGCAAACCAGAAGGAATGATAATAGAAATTTCATTTTTGAAGAAGAAAATTTAACAACTTGGAACAAAAATATTTTGACAAATACGGTGTTCAATAGTTAATACCAGTCCTAACTCTGGGTATTCCTTTGTCTGGAATTTAAGTTCAACCCAGGATGCAAGATTTATTTCCCTCCTATTAAAAAAAAGGAACAAAAGTGTGTAATTTAACAGTAGTACAAGAGTCAGGCCACTAGCTCCACAGAAATGTGGATGGTTTTCTGGAAGACTGATATATAGAGCAAAGCAAAGTAAGCCACATATGATTAGATTGGAAAACTCATGATACCTGGGATGTTATCCAAACAAGAAGTCTATTTTTATTTCCTCATGTCCTTTTTTATTTAAGTGATATAGGGAATCTCCCTCAACATTGGGTATAAATTTTGGCACACCCAAAAACATTCTGTTTCAGACAAGTGATAGTCATCTAAACTAATCACCACAGACTCAATTTTTAAGAAAGATTCATCAAAATACTAATTAAACACTAATTCATTCAAAGTAATGATTTCCTAAAAAAAAATCCTCTCCTCTTTCAATTTTACTTTCTTGTTTAACCCTGAAGGAAGCTACCTGCTTTAATAAGTTAGCTATGTAGTTGATTTCTACTGTCTTCATATTCAAGACTTTGAAATTTAGCAGTGGTTTGGTCTTCCTAAAGAGGGAAGAAATTCAAAAGAGAGGATATTTTTTTTAGTTGTCAATGGACCTTCATTTAATTTATTTATTTGTGTATTTATATGTAGTACTGAGGATTAAACCTAGTGTCTCACACATGCGAGGCAATCACTCTATCACTGAGCTTCAACCCCAGCCCAAGAGAGGAATACTTTTAACTGCACTGGTAGTTTCTCTAATTCTGGTTCTGGCAGAAAATTAATAACAACATTTTTCTTTCTCATAAGCTGCTATTATAAATTTTTGAGATTTTCGTGTCTGGCAATGTTTCTCATATAGTTAGTTCCCTCGAACTGTGAAAATGCCTCTTTATTCCAAACGGACCATTGTAATTAAATTTACATACCTTACTAACTGGTGTGCACTTTCCCATTTTTCACTGCTGTGGTTCCTCTGCTCTGTGAGACTGAACTCAAGATGACCTGATGAAATATTCTCTTTAATATGTCTCACTCATTCCTTGCCCAACAAATTGAGGTTCAGACTTCTCCTACTGCCCATATCCCTATCTTATGTTCATAGACTATATATCTTATTCAGGCATGATAGGTTATATTTTCCAGATGGACACAAAAGGAACTTCCACCTCACTTGGTCTTCTTAATGTATACTATTCTTCTTCTCATTGAGATATAGGGCCTATGTTCCCTCAGGAAACCTGGCCAAGGGTTGAAATTTGATTGACAATTGCACTGAAGTCCAGCCAGCCTCAGCTACCAGACATGTGCCAGAAAAACCTGGAATCATCCACAGTCTTTGAGTTTTGTGAGCTGAGGCTTTGGTCATTGAAAAAGAGACAATACCTGTTTCTTGTTGCACTTGGTATGAATTCTTACCCTACTGAGTCCAAGAGTATAATAAAATGATTGTTTTATGCTGCTACATTATACACAATTTTCAAACCCACAAGAATAAGTAATGATAGCTATTATTATACAGAAAACATTTGTTGTTAGCCAAAAGTGAAATTCAATATAAATAGTATGAGGAAATGCTGAGGTATTTAATACCTTTGTGATTTGTGGAAGTTTATTCTCCAAGTCTCACATTTTCAAGGGTATATCATTGCCATTGCTATCATTCTGTTGTATGCCATTGATGAAATACTGTTGTCTAAAATGGTATGGCTCCTATTGCTTTCATTTCATCATAAAATTAACCTAACTTTTTTTAAAGGCAAAAACAAACACAATTTAATTATTCCATTAATTATATCTGAAAAGAGGTATGCTGTACAAAGGAAATATTTTTAAATGGGGTAAAAGAAATAAATTAGCCTAAATTACTTTGCATTTTTGCCTAGCATTTACAAGTCAGGGAATCATCCTTCATTTCCTTAGAGCTGTACAATGAAACTCTTTAAGAAAAAAGTATTCACTTTTTCCCCATCAGATAATATAAACTTAAAAAAGTAACATTTCAAAATTCTGTATTGATGCTAATTTACATATGTTGATTATATTGAACAGTTTTCTGAAATCTCGAGACCTATCAAAAGCATATTTGACTTATGTTATTTTCCATCATTGTGCTCAGGTAGCAATATCTTTCTTTATGATTTTTATATCCTTTTACTTAATTCAGAACATAGAAAACCTATATACAAGTAAACCAAAAAGTTAAGGACTTTGTAGAGAAGTTGAAATGCCATGTAAGTTTAAATGCATAATATAGTTTCAACCACATCAGAATGCATATTTTTTGGGATGGGGGTAGTTCAGATGTCTGAAGTGTACTCCACTGAAACAAAAACAGTAATCATGTTAAACTAGTACAATAGTTATTTTTCTTTTCGACTTATTACATAATCTTTGGTATTGTTATTATCTTTTAAAATTTAAAGAAATAACTGAAAGACAGACATATGTTCCAAATTTTCAACAAAAAAAATGTGAACCTAGGGGGCTGGGGTTCTGGCTCAGTGGTAGAGTACTTACTTGCCTGGGATGATGCATGAGGCACTGGGTTCGATCCTCAGCACCACATAAAAATAAATAAATAAAATAAAGATATTGTGTCCATCTACATATACAAATATATTAAAAAAATGTGAACCTACTCAAACATCCTTCAGATTTTTGGTGTAAACACATTATTCTCATAATGACAGGAGAGAACAACACTTCTAAGTTCTTCATTCTAGAGTTTTTAGTTTTTAAAAGCCTCTCAGCCACACATAGGACATTTGTGAGAAAATCTTCACATTCCTGCATAGAAGGTCAGCATTTCAATGTAATCCAATTGTTCTCTCTGGCTGAGTGGCTGGGGCAAATTTTCATTGAGGATTTCAGTATCTTGTTTTTGGTACTGCCTTAAGTAGACCAAACATGGATGTCTTAGTTCTTGCCTAGTTGTTTAACACACGACAAACTCATATATGACTTTGGAAATAATCATTCTCTCAGTAAGGGAGTTGATGCTGGATCTAAATAAATACAATAATAAATGGTAAATATGTTTTTATGACTCTCATAACATCACTAATTTGCATAAGGTTCAGCATTATTTTATCTAACTTTATAAAAGTAAAAGTTACATTCTAAACTATATCATGACTTGCCAAATTTATTATGCTTCGATTTCAGAATAAGTAAGAATAAATTGATGCTTTTTAAAGTTAGCGTGCTGAATGGTCTGAGTTGATCTTATGGAAAAAAATTAAGGCTGATTTCTAGAGTTCTGATTTGAAAATAGACAAAATGACTTCCATAGTGATATTGCTTCAAAATCTTCATCAGCATACTTAACTAATGGTTTCAGTAGGCTTCTCAAAAATGTAATTTGTTACATATATAATTAGATAGGTGAGCCATTATTAGCCACTAACAAGTTAGCATGAACCATAATTCAAATCATTAGAAAGTCTTATCTTAACTACCTTCAAAATGCATTGTAAATTCATCTACTTCTTCATTTCTCTCCCCATTCTACATAGAATCATTTTTTAATTATTATTGGACACAATACCTTTATTTTATTTATTTTTATGTGGTACTGAGAATTGAACTTAGTGCCTCACATGTGCTAGGTGAGCACTTTACCACTGAGCCACAACCCCATCCCAGAATTATTATTATTTTACTCCAGAATGAGGGCCCAAACCTCCTTATCTTCTGATTATCCCCTTGCTTACATTACAAGAAGAAGAGAGAACTCTCTAAAATTTAAGAATCATTGCTCCGCCTTTTATTGGCATGTAACCTGTATCTCCGTCTTCATCATTTGTAAAATGGGTATAATAAGAGTACCTACCTCACAGGCCTATGAATATTAAATGAGCTAACCTGTGTAATGGACTTAGAACAGTATGAGTTGTGATTAAGTACTTCATACATGTTAACTCTAAGATGTAAGTTATATGTGAGCAAGCCTTTGTTTGCTTCATTCATCAAGTACTCAATGCTTTAATAAAGGGCTCCAGATGAAACATAAAACATAATAGCTGAGTAGGATTGAGCTAGAACTTTGGGAGAAAACTTCTCCTTAAGAGAATTATTTTATAAAAAAAAAACCGAATATCCTGCAAAAGTCACCTAAGTGTAGACACTGAGAAAGAAAAATGAGTTCATTTGGGAACTTGCTCATAAATGGGAAAGGGATTAATTGAAAGTACTTGATGATATGAGTTTAATTTTATTTAACTAGATAAATTATATAGATAAATATACAGATACATACAAACTATATAAGCACACACTTACAAAAATTTGGGTGAACATTCAGGCACACAGCAATGACAAGCAGAACCTCTGGGATGCAACTGGGTGGGTTAACATCCCTGTCTTACCACCTAATGCCTGGGTAACTTTAGGGCGGTTCTGGGTTTCAATTTTATAGTCTAGAAAATGAGAATAATAGTAACTATTTCAGAGGGGTTTTTTTCTTGGAGCATCAATTGAATTCATATTGGTAATTAGTATTTATAATGAGTATCTGAAATTAATATTTGTACTTGGTACACTGTCTGTCACATAGTAAGTCTATGTAATTGTTTCCTAAGTAATATACAAATTAATACTTTTTAATCATGTTTCAAGATTTTTTTAGGAGATGAAGCCAAATTAGATTTAGTTTTCTTTTTTAATTTGATGTTTATGACAAATGAAGGATACCATCAAATGACAAACTTCAGGACAACATAAATGAAATAGTGGTAAATGGTTTCTCTGGTTTTCGAATCACTTTCATATTTTAAAATATATGTGGATATTTTAAAGTGTTCCTGACAATGTGTGTCATGTTTTTGTTTTTGTTTTTTTGTACTGGGGACTGAACTATTCAACAACTGAGCCACATCCCCAATCCTATTTTGATTTTATTTAGAGACAGGGTTCACTGAGTTGCTTTTTACCTAGATTGCTGAGGCTGGCTTTGAACTCTCAATCCTTCTGTCTCAGCCTTCAGAGCCTCTGGGATTACAGGCATGTACCACTACCCCTGGCTCTGACAATAATTATGATGTAAACCTAAAAGTCAAAAGGGGAAAAAGTAAACCAAAACCAATAACAAAGTGAAACAATAAACAAAGGCAAGGTCTAGCTTCTGAATGGAAAATCTTGCTGCCTCTTTGACAAATCTCAAGGGAGGTCATTAATTTTGGAAAATATAATACCATTATTTTGTTCCTCCCATCTCTGCAATTTGTTGGGACTTGGATCAACATACTAGACATAATTTGAAGTGCAGGGGAATTGTGTCTCATGAACCATTTAAAAATTCTAAAGTAGCCTTCAAAAATAGGCATATTAGTAACTAATGTATTCATAATTGACATAATTCTTAAAGACATTGAGCTTCTTTCAGAGTGACATCTTTTCACGTGTTCTGACCAACTCACAGCAATATGCAAAAAACACATCATTTCAAGCAAGCTTTGAAGACCATGTAAACACACATAGTAACAATTATTATTGGAAGTGAACAAAAGCTTTGTTTTATGATAAATATAACTGTGTGAAACTTGACTGTGCATGACAGAATTTCTACATTGAGAATTAGCTATTTTTAGAGAAAGTCATACCATATCCAATCTTAATCTTGCTTGATTTTCAAATCCCTCTATTATGTTTCCCCATTATCAACATGGAGATATTGAAGAGCAGTGATGTAAAATCCAATGTAGTGGCAAAACGTAGCCATGTAATTTTAAATTTATTAAAAATATCTAAAACCAAATGTTTAGTTTTTTTTTTCTTTCTGATATGTAGTGAGTACTTTTTAAAAAATATATATTTATTTATTTTAATTAGGTATATATGACAGGAGAATGTCTTTTGATTTATTGTATACAATTGCAGCACAATTTTTCATTTCTATGGTTATACATGATATAACGTCACACCATATGTGCAGTCATACCTGTACTTAGGGTAATGATGTCCACCTCATTCCACCATCTTTCCTGACCCCCTATACCCTCCCTATCTTCCCTCCTCTTTGCCCAGTCAAAGTTCCTCCATTTTTCCCCATGCTTCCACCCTCCCGGTTTGGGATCAGCATCCACTTATTAGAACATTCGGCCTTTGGTTTTTTGGAGTTTGGCTTACTTGGCTTAGCATGATATTCTCCAACTCCATTCATTTACCTGCAAATCCCATAATTTTGTTCTCTTTTAATGATGACTAATATTCCATTGTGTCTATACCACAGTTTCTTTATCCATTCATCTATTTATGGGCATCTAGGTTGCTTCCACAGTTTAGCTATTGTGAATTGAGCTGCTAAGAACATTGAGGTGGCTGTATTACTATAGATGTTAAGTCCCAAAAGTTCAGTTTTCAGACACATTAGATCCAGTCAAACACTCAAAAATTCATGAAGCTAGTGGGTACTCTATTCCACATCAGAGATACATATTATCTCTAACATTGCAAAGAGTGCTATTTGGCAGTGTTAACATATTGCATTTGTTTAAGATACATAGTACAGAACTTCAATATTTTGTTTGAAAATTATACATATTCTCAAAGAGCAAGGAATTTTCCCCATTGGACAAAACATTCAAAAATAATCGTGACTATATATCATATTACTTATATAGTTCAAGCCATGATATAAAATAATTCATGATCAAATGAATATAGACATCATTAGATATAAATTAATACCAGTGGAAGTCAGTCTAGTGTTTTTTCCATTGATTTGGAAATCATATTTTCAACTAAAACCATACAACTTAATTACAAATACTATGGACTTCATTATACTGCTAATACTATGGATCATGAATAAAATTTAACAGTGAAATACTACAGAAGTCTCACAGGAACTCACAGTGGACTTCAGTTCCCTGAATAGCCAGAACCATTTTCATAAAAACTCAGCTTAGTCCTAACATGTATATAATATAAATTATTCATATGTAGCAATTTATAAAGTTATATTGACTCAAATGATAGAAATAAAAGTATTTAATGATCTTTCACAAACAAAACTAGGGCAATTAGGTACTCTTGCTATTGAAATATGCAAGTATTAAATTTCCATTATGGAAAAAATAATAGTGATGGTAAATTTGACCAAAAGTTAAACATAAATATGAAATATTTTATTATTTTTGAAATAATTTTTGTGGATGTAGAAGAAACCTTCACTGTTCTTTGAAGACATTTCAAGGTCCTTGGGAAAATTGAATATGTGTATTAAAGTTAGGCAATAAAACGAAGAATTGTATGCTTATTGTCAGATGATTGATATAAGTGAGTCCTATAAAATTTATAGTTATCTAATGACTATAAGATAATATTGACAAATATTTGTATTTGAATGAAAACCCTTTAATAGCAATAGGAAAATAAATACTATGATTAAAATTATATCCGTATTTTGGGCATATTAAAATTTTATTGTGTTATTATAACTCAGTTGAAATAAAGTCTTTTTAATTTTTTTTATGTTTACACAACAAAAATTTCACAAACTCAAAAATGTAAGCATGGTACCTTACTGCAAAGTAAATAAATATAATAAGAAACATTTTTATTAAAGAACTTTATTACCCACCACCAAGTCCAGTATATGAGAGATATTAAGATTCACTTTTCATCCATCTCAGTTTGATTATAGCAAAAGAACATGTTTTGCATTATTGGTATCAAAGTAGCTGAAATCCGTAGTTGATAATTGTTATTCAAATTTAACATTTTAGCATTTGGCATATGCCAGTGTTATTTGTCTAAAATTTGCTTTTCCTTTTTCTTGAAGTAGGTTGTAAAGTATCTTAAAGTATGAACAATACAGGACAGCATATTGGTATATTTTTATTACATTTCTATTTTGAATAGCTGAATATAAATTAATAGTATTATTCCTGTGATATTTATTATGAAGGAAACAATCAGACATTTCATTACACAGATTTTTTTTTAAAGTAGTTTTTCTTCTTTCAGTAGCTGTTATCTATTTGATATTTAGAATATGCTCTTTAATGATATCTATTATTATTCAATTAAAACAAAGTTGTTTTGACATAGCTGATTATTCTGGGGCATGAAAGATAAGCTGAATGTCATGTTACTTATAAAATTGAAATTAATGTAAATATATTATTTTTAAAACTTCTCTGCATAATTTAGATAAATTACTGTTGTGAATATTCTGATAGTCCTGACTATTAAATCAATTTCATTAAAAACACTAGTTGAGTATAGTTGAATTATCTGACCATTGTACATAAGACTTAATATTGTATTTAATGTTGATAAAAGTTCATTGACAAGCTGTCAAGTATGAACTAATCTATAACAAGAGTATGTTTAAATCAAATAAAAGGAGTAACAGTAGGGATCCATGCCTTAGAAGTTGAGGGTATGATTCTCTTCCTTTAAGTAGATATTTGAGACCACACAAAGTGATTTATATAGGCATAATCCATATGTCTGTATTCAGCAATGTAATATAAACTTCTGAGAGATAGGAACCAAATACAAATAATCTTTGTACATTCCCCAAAGTTCTGGGCACAAATAAATGCAAATGAAACTCGTGTTTGGTAAATGGTGAAGTACAAAAGTAGTAGAGACAATGTTTTCAATGAATTACGGACATACACATGTGTAATACATAAATGTGATATGTATATGATTTTGTATTTTTCTTTGACTATAATGTGCCACACAAGATTTGAATACAGTTATTGCAGTAGCAACTGTACAGTTAAGAAATATAAAATTAGGATAAAATAAAAATATAATATGATAGGGGATAGCAAGTAACAATTTGCAGGAACATTTCAAATCGTATTTAATGTAAAGCTCATAGATATTGTTCATCTAAATATAAAATAATCAATAGACTGGACCACATACAATATATTAAAATTTAATTTTGTGATTTTCTACTTTTAAAGGTGGCCCCATCAAATATATTTTTAAAGAGTAAGATAAAGCAAATCAACAAAAAATACCTCACAATTAAATGTTCTATGTTCAAAGACATTAATTTTTTGTATATTTATCTTTCATCTTTAAATGCAGAATAAGTATTAAGCTTTACATACAGAAAAATTATTTCAAGGTTATTTAAGACTGAGGTCTCCAGAGGAGTTAGTCATCTTAATTCTCTTATTATTTTCAGATATCCACAACAATAAATCCTCATAAACATAAGACTCATTCTCATTTCCTATGTTTAATGTAAGATTCTTACTTGTTTCTGAAATTTATATTACTTTACTTCATTTTATCTTTGCTATTTTGTTAGTATTTTGAGTTCAGGCATTTCTCTTAAATTTTATAACACTATCCTTGCAGTGGGGGCAGATCTTATTTTCAGTAATTACACAAAGCCATGTCCAATTTATGGACATGACCAATACATTAAGTGGATATTTATTCTCAATGTCTCCATGTACTAATTCCTAGCTCATTGAGAATAGTACTTTTCATCTGTTTAAATATCAGTTCAAATCCACAGAGCAGAAAAATACATACATGTTATTTAATTATATGACTAGAAAATATACAAGTATGCATTTTACAAATATATGTTCCAAAAATAAATATTTCATGCAGTAATGACTTTTCATAGGCTGACAAGTAAAATGAAATTTTGTTGAAGGAAAATTAGACTGACCTATTCTGGTGTGTTTATTTAAAGGGGGTTAATTATTAAAAACTTGAATTCATGTTGAAGATAAAAGTTTCCAATTTCAGATACCAGTGAGCATATGTTGTAACTGAACTTTGGAGCAAGAATTGGGATGAAAGTATGTGTCATCAACCCATATCCTCAAAGATATATTCATCTGCATTCCCAGGTACTGCAGAGGCCTCTGGCTATTGGCCTGTTTGGTGAACTGTACTTAATGGATATAATTGAAAATCTTTATTCTTATTCCTATTTTATTTTAAAAATTTCATGTGTGGAAGTCATATTTTTTGATCATAGGAGAGATGAGATAATATGGCCTTAGTATCCTTCAATTTTCATTCTTTAGGTTTCACAAGCTTTCTGAACATCTATTTGTTTCTTTTCATTTAAAAAAATTCAGAGAGAAGATAAATGGAAAATATCTGAAAACACATATGTTTTATATCTGATATTTGAATTTTTGTTTACAATAACAGCAATTTGATCAAAACAGAGAAACCCACAAAAATACAGTTACCTCATATAGACAAAGTCACCAATAACATACATTGGAAGAAAGATGGCCTCCTTCAACAATGGTGCTGAGAAAACTGGAAAACCATATGTAGTAGAATGAAATAGGACCCTATCTCTCATCCTGCACAAAACTCAACTTGAAGTGTATCAAGGAAATAGGTATTAGACCAGAAACCCTGCACATACTAGAATAAAAGGTAGGCTCAACACTCCAACATTTTGGCTCAGGAATGGACTTCCTTAATAAGACCACTAAAGTACAAGAATAAAATCAATAATAAATGGAATGGCGTAAAAAAAGCTTCTTCACAGCAAAGGAAACAAAAGCATGAAGAGAGAATCTACAGAATGTGAGAAAAATTCATGCTACCTCACCTCAGAGGGTTAATTTCCAGAATATATAAAGAACTCAAAAAGCTTAACATGAAAAAATAAACAAATAACACAATAAATGGGCAAAGGAATTGAACAGATACTTCACAGAAGAAAAAATACAAATGGTCAACAAATATACAAAATTAACACTCATAAGTCATTTGCATTTCTATACTCCAATGATGAATCAGCTATAAGACAAATTAGGAAAACCATCCCATTCACAATAGCCTCAAAAAAAAAAAATACCAAGCTTGGAAATCAATCTAACAGACCTGTACAATGAAATTTATAGAACACTGAAGAAAGAAATTAAGGAAGACCTTAGAAGATGGAAAGTCCTCCCATGTTTTTAGATAGGCAGAATTAATATTGTCAAAATGGCCATTCTACCAAAGCACTATACAGATTCAAAGCAATTCCCATCAAAATTCCAATGTTTTTCATGGTTTTCATGGAAATAGAATAAAGCACTCATGAAATTCATCTGGAAAAACAAGAGGCCCAGGATAGCCAAAGCAATCCTAAGTGAGAAAACCAAAGCAGGAGGCATCACCATATCAGACCCAAAATTATAAAATAGAAATGTTGTAACAGAAACAGCATGGTACTGGCACCGAAACAGACGAGAATACCATTTATAAACCCTCAACTATCATTCTTATTAGAAAAAACTAGATGGATCATTACATTGCCTTGTGAAAATGTCCCTAATTATACCAACATCCACTCTGACAAAATAACTGTATATGGGAAGCTGCAAAGTCCGAAAAGCATCAACAAATTGTACTTGTTGATCCAAGATGAATGTACATTATGCATAATGGTTGGACATAGCAAATTTGTACTATTAAGGCTATGTTTTAAATGACAATCAGCTTGGGCTGAATAAATTAGGAAATGGACATTACATCCTTAGGGAATATTTGAAATTTAAGTACTAAAAATATTTTTAAACTCTTGAATATTTAAAATTCTTTATTGATATATAAATATCAGTGCAACCAAGAATGTAATTTTATTATACATTTAAAGTTAAAATGTCATTGTATGGTCATTATGATTAGTATCCTAAAAGATTAAACATCATTTTTATGCAGATTCAGCAAGGACCATCTAAATGTTGGTTGTTCTGGGTTTGAAATGAGATTATATCTAAAATAGTTTGCTTGCACAAAAAATTATACAGTGTTCATTAAAGATCTGTGTTTCAAACCAGAAATATCTTAAAAGAATATAATAGAAACTATATATGAGTATTCAGTGAGGAATTTTATGCTTCTATATATTTAATAGTTATATTCATATGATATTATAAAAGTCAACTTAAAGTAATGAGTGAATAACTTCTCAGGAAAAATTTTAATTGCATAAAATTTCTATTGTTTAGTTTGAAGTCTAAAAGCTTTTCCCCTCATTCCTACAACCAGAAAATGGATATTAAGAGTTAGAATTTTATTTTACTCTTGCAGTTTTGGTAATTTTGTGGATATCTGGATCTGAAAAAAGTAAGCATTAAATGTAAATACTTATAACTTATTTATTATGTTAATTTACTTATGATATAGCAGTGGGGTAATTATGTGTTCGTTAGGTGACTATACTATACAGTGATAATTGTGTTTTGTGGTACATGAATACTGCAAAGCGACACAAATTCTTAGTAAGTAGGGCATAGCATCTAGAATAAGGAAAATCATTTGCTTTTTATATTAAAAATACCCATGATTTTTTAAAAAATAGCATATAAAAATTTACCTACTTTGTTTATTATACTTTAAGCAAGAACATAAAGAGAAATATTTTGAACTAGGAAATAAAAAGGTACTGTGTTAATATGCATTCCAAGTAAGAATGATCTTAGAATAACTAAAATGATTGTGTCTACATTTGAGTTGAACTATGTCTTAATGGCACTTTAATTTTTACTTTTAAAGTGAGACTTTTTAAAATAGTGATATGATAATTTAATATTGGTAAAGGTAATTGAAATTAAATGTTTGGCAAATTTAACTATAGCGTTCAATAAATACATTATTTTAAGAATTAATATCTCACATAATTGAAGTAGATTTTTAAATATAATGCAGTGGCTAAGTAGCAATAAACATACTAAAAATCAAAGAAAAATAAAGATAGAAAAAAGCTAAATCAGGACACTATTTTTAAAATGACCCTGGAGATGCATACTGAATAAAATAGTCTGCTCTAGGTCCTTTGATCTCTGCAAGTATAGAAGTGTATGTTGATAACAAACTTTATTAAAACACCATTTTATCCAATATTGAAAATTTTTTGCTTTCACTGTCTCTTTCTTGGGTTAAAGTATACTTAAATAATATTTGTCTTGGGGCTGAGGCTGTGGCTCAGTGGTAGAGCGCTTGCCTGGCATGTGTGAGGCACTGAGTTCAATTCTCAAAACTGCATATAAATAAATAAAATAAAAGTCTATCAATAGCTAAAAAATATTTTAAAAAATATTGTGAATGCATGTGAAAATATTCAGTAGATTCTATAAAGTGTGATGACAAATAACTGAGCCAACTGTTATAGTCCATTGCACAGTATCATAAGAGAATTGTATTAATTTCTTAAATAAAATGAAAATCTTTGTATTAATCTACTTATTAGTCATTGGTATAGTGCCTTAACAAAAACAAAGATTTAAGAATCTAGAATACTTTATTGAGAGAAATTCACTATTATGTTGACCCTTTTATATGCTTACTTTAATGAAGGAACAGTTGGTTAGAGCTTCTAATTTTTATCTAAAATCCAGAAAACCTTGGGAATTATATATGATGGTGTAGCATATTGCTTAACATGACTTGGCTTCAAAACAAGTAAAATCTAACATACTCAGTTTTATGACTATTTTTATAATACTATATGAAACAGGTACATGTAGTATAATACTTTATGGTCTTATAGTTTTGTACTATAATGACTTTAATTTAAAACAGAGAAAATGTGGTTCACACAGTTTATTAAAATAACACTTTGTTAGTATTTTTTAGTAAAAATACTAACATATAATAACCTTTATAATCTTTATGAGTTTATTACAAGGAATCTACTTATGGATGCATTGCCTTTTAGATTTTTCAAGAATCCCATTAACTGGAAATATGGAATTAAATTTTAAGGATTTATTTTAAAATATTAGAATTCCAAAGTTTTAGTAGCATTATTAAGACTAAATTCTTTTTTATGAAATGCTACAAAGTCTTAAATCAAATAAAATTTTTAACATACTTCAGTTATAAGGTTCTCAAATACTTCTTCATTGCAGTATATAAACAACCTTTGAGTTTTTTATTTGTTCATTTTACCTTTTGTTGCTCGGCTATAAATACTTCAGCTTAATCTCTATAATTTCTATACTTTGTTAGAATTTCCAGACTGATTCAACAATAATTATATACTCATTCAATTTTAAAATAAAACGTGTTGGCACTACATTTCTCCACTGTGCTGGACACAAGGAGACTACAGCCCCTAAGTTCTCAGCTTTAAAGGTTGAGCTAATGCAGCTATTTATATTTCAGTGAATAGTTACAACTTTAGTTTATATATTAACATGTATGTATTTTTCTGCTCTGTGGATTTGAACTGATATTTAAACAGATGAAAAGTACTATTCTCAATGAGCTAGGAATTAGTACATGGAGACATTGAGAATAAATATCCACTTAATGTATTGGTCATGTCCATAAATTGGACATGGCTTTGTGTAATTACTGAAAATAAGATCTGCCCCCACTGCAAGGATAGTGTTATAAAATTTAAGAGAAATGCCTGAACTCAAAATACTAACAAAATAGCAAAGATAAAATGAAGTAAAGTAATATAAATTTCAGAAACAAGTAAGAATCTTACATTAAACATAGGAAATGAGAATGAGTCTTATGTTTATGAGGATTTATTGTTGTGGATATCTGAAAATAATAAGAGAATTAAGATGACTAACTCCTCTGGAGACCTCAGTCTTAAATAACCTTGAAATAATTTTTCTGTATGTAAAGCTTAATACTTATTCTGCATTTAAAGATGAAAGATAAATATACAAAAAATTAATGTCTTTGAACATAGAACATTTAATTGTGAGGTATTTTTTGTTGATTTGCTTTATCTTACTCTTTAAAAATATATTTGATGGGGCCACCTTTAAAAGTAGAAAATCACAAAATTAAATTTTAATATATTGTATGTGGTCCAGTCTATTGATTATTTTATATTTAGATGAACAATATCTATGAGCTTTACATTAAATACGATTTGAAATGTTCCTGCAAATTGTTACTTGCTATCCCCTATCATATTATATTTTTATTTTATCCTAATTTTATATTTCTTAACTGTATGAAATTTTGTTTTTACCAGTGTTTCAGAACTTTTAAATTACTGGCTTTATTTAATATTTGTCTTTATAAATTATTTAAATTACTCTTTGATAGGTTGGCTATGTTATATTTCAGAAATGTGCCTTTAATAGCACATGGAAGTAGAAATTGCTGCCAAAACTTGGTATTTTTAAACAGAAAAACTAATAGCAGATTACCCATGATTAGCTGTTGACATTTAGATTTGTACATTTAGAATGTCAAAAAGTAGTGAGAACTATCAATCTTGTTTCAAAATTATAATATTATTCCTCTTTTCAAATCCAACCTTTTATGACCTTTCCCATTTCTCCTAAAAACAAGGATAAGTTTTTCTGAAACAACTGAAATAATCATACATTTTTTGATAAACCTGATATAACTTAAATAGTTACCTGAAAAAAATTATAGATCTGCTGATACAACTAATGGATTACTGATCACTCTGCCTGAATGTGTTTGCAGGCAGGCTGATTGGGCTTATTCTGGTCCACCTGGGTATAAATATTAGGTTCATTTTTATTACAACACCTTAGTATAGGCATTATTTCTAAATTATGGAACTAAATAGTTATATTATAAAATTGGATTGATATTTTTTTCCTTTAATCATTACCTAATTCCTGGAATATGGTTATTTATTGCTCTGTCATAAAATTATTATTTCATTTCTCCAGTGTAGCATAAATCACAAATGTTTAAAGTATTTTATCATAGTACATTATTTACTTAGCCTGTCAGAATCTGACTTATAACTAGATTTTACTGAATTGAAGATATTTTCAGAGTTTTTTAATTTTAAAATTTTTTTGTAGTTGAAGATGAACAGCATGCCTTTATTTATTTTTATGTGGTGCTAAGGATTGAACCCAGTGCCTCACATATGATAGGCAAGAACTCTGATACTGAGCTACAGCCCCAGCCCCTATTTTCAGAGTTTTGATACTTTAAATCCTTATTATTTTTATATATGCCCTATCCCATTCCCCAAAAGAACTGCCAGCTTAGTTAGAAGGTCTCTTGACGTGATACTGGAATCCAGGGGACCTAAATGGTACCTCTAAAACTAAGGAAAACAAACCCCCACTTTCCCCTTAAAACATTTTTCAGTCTTGTATTTATTGTCCTAGTCTGAGATTACCCTATTTTTACAGCTGCTCTCAGCTTCTGATCGAAAACATGAACGTGTTCGAGTCCAGTGCAAACGTAGAAAATATTTGATATGATTTGCTCTTTTTATATTTGTTGGTTCATAAATTTTAATGATTATTTTTCTTTTATTGTGTTAAATTATTTATATACTAGTTACAAATTTCACATTCATTCCAAACAGTCTTTCAATTATTTTATTATTGCTTGGATCTCAAGTTTCTTTACTCAGCGTTTTTTTCTCATGTGATACTTGCCCCCGAAGTCTCATGCACACATTGATCAATAGGTAACTGGCAGGCAAAACTCCCATTTACAATCACTGTAAAAGTAGTTTGTGTACTAATAATAAGCTCCTTGGCAAGAGGGCAGTTGCAGAATTACAACTAATGTAACTTGTACTTTTATTATTTATTTATTTATTTTGGTACAGGTGATTGAATCTAGGGTGGTCTCACCTCTGAGCTACAACACTATTTATTTATTTATTTTTATTTTGAAACACAGTCACATTAAGTTTTTGAGGGCCTTGCTAAATTCCTGAACCTGGCGTCAAACTTGTGAATCCTCTTGCCTCAGCTTCCCAGGTTGCTGGAATTATAAGTGTGTGTCATTACACTGGCTTGGAAGTTATTCTTAAGTGGGGTTTCTTACCTTCCAATTTATGTCTAAAGCAACACAAATCCACTTACCTAATATTCAGATGAACAACAATGGCTGACTCCTCCTTTGTGGAGAGTGGTGATTTGAATCATGGTCTTTCTGACTCTCATGGCTGTGTTTGCTCAGGGAATTACCTGTGCAAAAAAATGCAGATCAAGATGGCCCTCTTGCTATGGTGATGCTGACCTAAGGAAATTCTGTGCAAAGGGTCAGAGTAATTAGTTGGTTCCTTGAGTTCAGGCACCAACTCCCAGGGATAGAGGACTCTGAGCATAACAAGATGACCCTAATGTCTTACCAATCCTGCATCCTTCAGATTGCCCACTTTGCTAAAACTTTCCCACAAATAACCTTTTGATAACAAAATCTATACAATAAACATTCTGAGGTACCTTGTGGTCAGTCAAACTCCATCAGTTTGGCTACCCACCTGGCCAAACTCTATGTATGTATGTTTGTCTTTTCTTCACCCTCATCGCCCTTCATCCAGTATCTCCTTAATTAACTGCCATGGCTGAGAAATGAACAGGCCAGTGGCATTGACTAGTCATAGGTGAGAGAGAGCAGAGGGAATGGCAGGCCAAGGAGTATTTGCCACACCAAATGAGGCTAGCACAGAACCAGGTGCATGTGCCTTTACTACAGGAGAGTACTGATTTTCAACACCTGCAGTCTTGCCTTTTATACTCTTCTAATGTTCTCCATCTTTGAGTGGAAATATCTAGAACATAGTTGAAACAGGTTTGAGAATTTGGGAAAAAAATTCAGAACGAAGAGGTATCTTCCCATCTCAAGTACACACAGAAGTAACGTCTTCTCCCTGTCATCTTGTTCTTTGCAACATTCTGATTTAAAGACTGAAATCCTTTTTAACTGTTAAACAGTACCATACATAGGAAAAGGGAACATATTTGAAGTAAATTTTGTGTTTGGAGTTATGGAATGTTTTAAAAAATGTAAACAATGTTTTAAAATAGATTACATATTGTTAGACTCCACTAGTACTGTATGTCTGCATATATGGACACAGACATACACACACACACAATCCCAAACACTGTGTAAAGTTAAATTCTTTTCTCACTGGAATGCAGTGCTTCACATAATCCTAAGTATCTCATTTTATTGCTACCATGAAAAGAACTATAAAGAATGTGCACAATTTTGCTTTTTAAAATGTAATTGGGGTCATATTACATTAAAGTTTGGCAAATATAAATTGCTTGATGCTATAAATATTAGGGAATAATCAGTTCTAATTTAAGTACAAAATAAATGGATGTCATGGTCTATGGGTTTATGGAAGGTGTATCTCTGAAAAACATGAACATGTTTTATAGTCATTAGCCTCTCCCAATAAATGGACATTTAAAAATGTACCTCCTGATAATGGAGGATTTGACATACTAGAAAAAATAAAAGACAAAATCTTTTGAATTGTGTATTTAAATTTAATTCTAGAACTTTTTTTTTAATTCACCCAAGTTAGCTAAGTACAATAAGTGACTGTACTTACTTTACTAATGGAATTTATATGGATGTTAAGTTACTTGGTAAAGCTAATTGGACAAATTAGTGATCACAAAATAAAAAAGAAAGGTATTTTTAAGAAAGTTAGATCTGTGCACTTTCTAAATAGAGCAAAGAATTTCAAACAACTTCTAGGATTTTAAAATGCAATGATACTAAATTTAAGTACTATTATTCTTATTATGTGTTTAAAATATTTAAAAACATAGAACTTACATTCCACTTAAACAATGGTAATCTGTTTAAAAGAAATAAAAACATGTCAAAAATATTTATAAAGAATTTCATTTCTTGGATTATGTATTCATTGAACATTTTTTTAAATCAGAAATTAATAGTTATCGCTTTAAGTAATATTTACCCTTTAAATCTCATTTTTATATTTATATATACTTTTTGTGGTTATAAGGCCATTTATTATGTGTCTTTTCTTCTCTGCTTATTGTCTGCTTGTTAAAATTTGTCCCATAATATTAAATCTAGTAGGCATTTTATATGTTGTCTTGATTAATGAACAATAATAAAACATACATACTTAATGAGAAGCCACACAATTTGAATTAGTCCCTGGCCCCAGTCTATATGACCCTTTTGATTTTCCTTTTGGTTTTTGTTTCCTTTTGATTTTCCCCCAATTTGAATATAACTTAACAACCAACAAGTCTTATGTTATGGTTTCCATGTGAGGTGTTCCCCAAAAGCTCATGTGTGAGAAAATGCAGGAAGGTTTAGAGGGAATATTGTTAGCTTGTGAGCACCTTAAACTAATTAGTGAATTGATCCCAGATGGGATTAACTGAGTGTTAACTGGAGACAGGTGGGTTGTGGCTGGAGCAGGTAGGGTGTGACTCTGGGGTATATATTTGTATCTGGTGCCTGTCATCTTTCTCTGTGCTTTCTGCTCCTCTTGCTTCTCTCTGCCACCCTCTTACTGCATGATGTTCTGCCTCACCTTGAGCCCTGAGGAATGGAGCCAGCCTTCTCTAGATGGAGACTTCTGAAACTGTGAGCCCCTGGATAAACTTTTTCTCCTCTAAAATTGTTCTAGTTGGGTTCTTTCAGTCACAACAGCAAAAAAAAGCTGACTAAAACAACTTAGTTTCTATAAAGATTGCTGTAAAACTGCAATCTTCAGTTAGATAGTAAACTTCAGTTAGATAGTCTTGAGGCCCATTCCAAAGGATTGGATATAAATGTGTCTGAGATAGTATTTAGGATTCTTCATTTTTAACAGGTATCCTACATGATTTAGATGCGGATGGTTTGAGAAAGTCTGGCTTGAATATCCCATTTCTGACCATTCAGTGTTTTTGTTTTTATGTGTTTTTTTTGTTGTTGTTGTTTAACAAGCAATGTGCCATGAAGCTAGCTAACATAAGAAAACAATTACTTATATGATACTGGATAATCCTCAGAACTGAAGTGAATCCTAGAGAACCAGCTCTGGAAAGGGTAGTCAACACCTTGGATTGAGGAATCAGGAATTAGTCACCCATATCATTGGCTGAATTATATTTAGCCAATTTCTTCTTGTTCTTGTATTTCTCATCTCAAAATCTTAGTCCTGAAAGAGAAAACCTAATTTTCCTTGATAGGGTCATGCCCCGAGCATCATGGAAAGAGTAGGAATCCTTGACTAACAATCTTATCATGATTGGTCACTATGTTGAATGAGGAATTCCTTAAAAATGCTGTCACCAGTAGAATATGACAAATGGAATGAATAATGGATGGTCAAAACCCAGCATCTATCTTATCAATTATCATGTAATATGATCATTAAAATAATTTCTTTTGGAATTTTAAAACTTCTTTTAAAAATTCAAGAAGTAGACCATATGACTTTGTCTACCTAAGAACCTATAGAATTTCTTGGTTCAGCCATGAGAGTTAGGCATAATTTTGCTTTTATACTCAATAGAATATTAGCAATATAGGTTGTATATAATAATAGAATCATGAAGCCAATTTCCCAAAATGAAAAATGAATTTGCATTTCCCCATGTGCAATGTGAGGAACTTTTATCAAGTTAAAACTCTTCCTTTGTAGTATAGAAGATAGAGGGCCACATAGGTGATCTGGACTTCTAATCATTTATACAAAATATTACTTTTAGCAAAAGACTTAAGGGAGTCAAAAATTTCAGTACATTCAAAATATGGTTCAATAATCTGGTTACTGGTATTTGCCTGGTTAATAAGAGGAAATTTGTGCCACAGAATATTCTGCCCAGTATTGATTCAGGTTCCATACACAATTATTATGCTTTTAAAAATAAATTGATTCCTAACTATATAGCAGAATCAATATGCTTCTAAATCTTATATTTTTAAAATCTCCAGTAACTGACATTTTAAGAAACTTGGGTTTTAATATTGCCAATGTTTTATCTAAAAATAAAAACAATGTAAAGAGAAGATTACTTCTCTATGGGCCACTTTCCCAGAAATAGCTGCCTACATTAAGAAGTGTAAACAGTATGTTTCTGAGTGCTTACTCACTGCTGGGCACCATTCTAAGTACTTCAGTCTAAGTCCTTATGTAACCCTTACAACAACATTTAAAGTAGGTTTTTTTTTATTATCATATGCATGTTATAGGTGAGGATATCAGGATGCAAAATAAATAACCTGAACCAAGGTTAACGTTTACTAATCATAGTCTTATGGGTTCAATGTGTACCTCCAAAATCAGTATGTTGGAAGTCATAACTCTTAAGAGTTCAAAATATGATCCTATTTAGAATAGGAGTATTGCAGTGTAATTAGGAAAAAAAGTCTTACTGAAGTATAGTAGACACCTAATAAAAAAAAGAGAAATTTGGATAAGATATGCACTCCAAGAGGATGTCATGTAAAGATGAAGGTATGTATTGGGATTAAGCAGCTCCAAGCCAAGGACACCACAGATGGCCAGTTACCTACCTGAAGAAGGAAAGAGACACAAAGCAGGTTCAGAGTCTTCAGAACGAACCAAATCCATCAACACCTGATCTCAACCTTCAAGCCTATAGTACTTTGAAATGATAGATTTTTGTCATTCTAGACCACTCAGTTTGTGGTATGTCTCAAGGCAACCATAGGAATATAAAACACAGAGGAAGGATTGGATAAGATATTATGACTCCAAAGCTTGCATTCTTATTGAATAACTTTTCTGTCTAAATGTAAGAGAATTGGGTAAACACATGATCTCCTAGGATGAATAAGAGATTTAGTTTAAGAAAGATGATGTGAGAGGAAAGTGGGGTAGGAAGAGAGAGATAATGGGAGGGGAGGGGAGGGGAGAGGGGATTGGAAAGGCAGCAGAATAAAATAGACACTAGTATGGCAGTATGTATAAATGTGGCTGTATAACCAATGTGATCCTGCAATCTGTACACATGGGTAAAATAAGAATTCATACCCCATTTGAATCAAATGTATGATATAAGATATGTCAAGATCATTGTAATGTTTTGAGCAACCAATAAAAAAAAGAAAAAAAAAGCTAAACCAGACTGAGATTCTCCCCCTGCCCCCAGCGTTTGTGAAATGGCTTTTTATAAGGGTATTATATGAGTAATGGGCCTCGACTATAGGTTGAGTATCCTTATCTGAAATGCTTGGGACCAAAGTATTCTAAATTCTGTGTGTTTTTATGGATTTTGGAATATTTGCTTATGCATAATGAGATATTTTGGGAATAGGATTCAAGTCTAAAGCTAAAAAACTCCATTTGTTTCATATTTATCTTATGCACATAGCCAAAAGGTAATTTGTAAAGTACTTTTAGAATGCCTGCACTTTTTTTTTAATTCTGACCCATTGCGTAAAGGTCATGTGTGGCATTTTCCACTTGTGACATCATGTCAATGTTCAGAAAGTTTCACATTTTGAATTTTCAGATTAGGAATGCTTGACCTATTTTATTCTAAGATTCAGGAACTGACTTACAACAAAAACAAACTATGACTAAATATGGTTAGAAAAAATAATGATCTGAGAATTTATCAGTTATAAATTTGTATAACTTAATATGAGTTTATTTGAACATCAGAAAATAGCTATTTCCCTTACATCTCTGGAGGAAGAGAGAATATCCTGAGGAAGGTCTCTGTTCATTTTTGGTAGATGGCCATTTGCATATCCTTAAGTTTGCAGAGGACATAAATTTTGCATCATTCTAGACTTTGAATACTAAAGCATTAAATAGGAAAAAATGTGCAAGTGAAGCAGTGTTTTCCTTACACAGAGACCATACTGGAGAAGCATTTTGCAAGGCCTTCTGCCCATAGCTCTTTTTTAGATAAAACAGATTGTTGTGGAATAAAGAGGAAGTCATGGATAACCTAAGTATTTTTGTTCAAGAATAAATGAAAGCCAAAGTGAGAAAGGGGAATTAGAAGAAAGAATTACTTAACAATTGTAGTGACACCTCAACTATGCATATTGGAAATGCTAATGAAGAGCTGGAGATCTCTGAAATGCCAATGATGGCTAAAAATCTTGATTTCTAGATTTAAAATGATTTTTTTTCTTTCTAGCTCTATAAGTGACTAAAAATGAGTTAATGATATTTCCCTTCAGATTCAAAAAAAGTAGTAGAGATTTATACAATAGCTTACTGTTAAAAGTTTGGTCAGAAAAATACTTAATTTGTATTTCCCTTCTTTTTTTTCTTTAAACCCTTGTTCAGAGCTGCATAATCAAACAAGCCTAGGACTGAATCCCATTTCTGTGTCTCATGAAGAATGCGGTTCTTGGAAATTGGCTTTATATTTTGGCCTTGCCATAATTATCTATAAGATAGCAAAAAGAAAAAGAAAAGAAAAGAAAAGAAAAACACTATTTACTTTTGTTTTGGGGGTTTATAGATGGAATATGTGTACACGTATCTGACTACAGAATAACAAGCAAAGTCATATAATATCCAACCTTAATCAAATTATTAGTTTTAAACAATTAGTGCATTATTTCATTTAGTCTTCACAACTGAACTCAGAAATAGGTCATATTTATTTCCTTTCTACAGCTGAAAAATCTAAGACATAGACAGTTTGAGTAATTTGCTCAAGTTCACAATCTGGTAAGTTACTCATATATTTGGAATAAATGATAGATCCTACCTTTGAAATTTCCAAACTCCACCAACACTTTAAGTATGTTATCTTTGGTCTATATTAGGAATGCATATGTGAGTAAACTTAATTGTAGCCCTCCATGAATTCCTATTACTATCTAACAGGAGACAAATTGAGTTGGTAGAGACAAGTGTTATAAGCATGGTGATAAAGTATGCACAAGTTACCAGAAGGTTCAAAGGAAGGGGTAGCCATATTTACTAATAGGCATCATGAGAATCTATGGGAAGTGATGCTTGAGATGAGACTTGAAACTTGAGTAGCTATATATTAGGTGACTAGAGGGTACTAATCTAGAGGGAGTATCAACAGATGGGCTTGGGGAAAACATACATGACAGTAATTGTGGAGGGTGACTGGTAAGTAATTGAGAATACTGAGAGGCTCACAGGTGAAGCAGAAGATGCTGAAAGAACCTTAGACAGGTCAAGACATAAAGAACCTTGTGTGCTATGCTACCTGTTCTATCCTGAGAAGCCAGGGGTTCTCAATACTGACTGTGCTTCAAGATAATTTAGGCATGTTTGAAAATTTACCTATATTGGGGTCTAACCCAGGTCTACCTTTCTAAATATGATTTGTAATGGATTTTGAACACCATTATTCTTATTATTAATATATAGCTATAAGCATGTAGTAGCCCCTTGGTTGATCTTAGTAATTTACTTTTGTTGTTAGTCACTTCAGAACTATTCCTAGTTATTTCAGTCAGTGATGTGAAGGGAAAGTTTTGAAATATAGTTTTACTAGGTTACAGAAGAATTCCAAAAATATCAAAGTGGTATACTGATTTATTTATTGATGATTTAATGATAAATAGTTACCATATGCAATGTTTGTTGAGCAGCATTTTTATGTACTCCTCTCCCACCCCACCATGTTGGCCTTAATGTAAGGTGCTCTGATTGCATTTTTCTTTTTGGTGAACTTGAAGCTGAAAATCTAGCTAATTTTCATTTCTCAACTTCTAATATAAGATGACCACATTACCTGTTTTTGTTTTTTGGTGATGCTTGATGTAGTCTTAAGTCTTTTATTAGCGCTTCACAGGCAGAAAAGAATGAAATTAATCTAAAAATATTATCTGAAACTAAGTAACCAGACTTCAAAGTATTTTATTTTGAGGTTAATCAAAGAAAAAAAAATAGTTCGCGAAGACAAACTGGAAATCAGAGTTTATTGATACATGGCATAACCCGATGTTGCCCTTATTAAGACCTAATGGCAAACTACTCTTTCAATTATTACAGCATTATCTCTTTGCAGAAATATACTTATATATTATTTCTAAGATTTGTTCTATTTCCTATAGTAAAAAATTATAAATATTACCAGAAATATACTTATATATTATTTCTAAGATGTGTTCTATTTCCTATAGTAAAAAATTATGTCAAATGAGAAATGTTTATATTTGTACTAGAAAAGTAATCAAAATGTTTTGTTCAATTTTAAAATGTTAAATATAATTTTATCTAATGTAATTAAATATTATGTGGATTTTTAAAGTTGACTTTTTTGAATTCTACTGTCATGGAAAGATGAAAATGACTGATTTTGACTTATTTTTTTAAGTAAAGAATTGCTTTCCTTGGATTGTTATTGACTGATGGATTGCTTTGGGCAATTTTGTCTATAAAACGGAATTTAAATGTAGATGAGTAGCCAGAGGTCATTAGCAGAACACTTTGACATTCCATTGAATCAAATAAGACCAAAAAATATTAAGTGACTTGTAAATAGTCACTTAGCTTTTCTTGGCATAATGAATACTAGAATCTCTACAAGAATACTGAATTTCATGAATTCATGTACATGAATTATCAGGTATCACATAAGATAGAAAATAAAATTTCAGTGAAATTAATTCATTTTGCCAAAAACTACTAAGTGGCTTTGGGTAGCTTACTTATTGGCTTTTAATTTGAGTTCCCTAAGAAATGTGATGGGATAAAGCTTGTGATGTCATTTCTGATTGAAGATACCAAATGATTTTGAGAAGGAAAATTATACAAAAAATATTGCCAGAAATTCTATTAATTTCCACAAAGGAGAAATAAGTTCTAGTGATTGTATCTCATGGTATTTGTATAAAATCATCTCATGTTTTTTATGATAAAGGTTAATTATGTAGAAACAAACTCTAAAGTGTAACCTAAAGACTATATTAACATAAAACTTTGTTAGTGTTTGAGTTATGCATGACTTGACAAACAACTTTCATCTCTGATTTTTTTTTTTCATATACAGGATTATCAAGTATTCCCTTCTCTCATTCCCTCAATTGACCAAAAGTTTGTTTTCTCAGACATGGTACTGGTGCATAGATAAATATCCAGCAAAATCATAGCTCATTAATATTCAACCTAAATTTTGTTAATTCATTGAAATCAAGGAAAACATATGAAGAGGCTTTAAGAAGCAATAACCTTTATCCCAGGCAGGCACTGGACAGGCTAATTAGGCTGGTCTTTTTGTGGCCTTGGGCAAATATCTTAATTTCTTCCAACCATAGTTACCACCTTTGTGAAGGACTAATAATCCTTGGAGGTTCTGTTTTACAGAGTTGCAGCAATGGAAAGTTGTTTGTCAAAATGTTTTGAAAATTATGAAGTACTACACAATTGTTGTATTTCATTTAGTTTCACAGCAGTGCTAGAACATCTTCACACATTGCCGATCAAGTCATTTAATCATTCACTCCACATTTACTGAACAAACATTAATTGAATTCCAGAAACTGTGACTCATGTTAGCATTAAACAAGAGCTATCCTGCCTCCCTCTTGAGTAAAAAAAGGAGAAAATACAATTGGGAGGCAGAAGGGCAGGCAGGCCAACTGAGTGCAGTGGTCACTGAGGTTGTACTTGACCAGGCGCACTTTAGTTCTGCTTCTAACAATGTGCCTCATTCTGTGCTGCCCATAGTCTGGACCTTACCACCACGTTTAAACTTGGCACAAAGGGAAATGGTAGCCTGCAGTTTTGCATAGATTCCTGCCCTCCTTTTTACCTAAGGGGTAGATACCATTATGATGTTCCTTTGTATAAATTAGGAAAAGGCAGAGGCACAGAGCGATTAAGAAACTTATGCCAGAGGCTGGGGATGTGGCTCAAGCAGTATCACGCTCGCCTGTCATGCGTGCGGCCTGGGTTCGAGCCTCAGCACCACATACAAACAAAGATGTTGTATCCGCCGAAAACTAAAAAATAAATATTGAAAGATTCTCTCTCTCTCTCTCTCTCTCTCTCTCTCTTAAAAAAAAAAAAAACAAAACTTATGCCAGACAACCTAGGACAAAAGCATAAAAAGAAGGCACTGTGTGAGGGCCTCTAACCTGGACAATAAGATGGGGAGTCCAAGAATTGATTGATTCTAAGGTTAGGAGATAGAAGTGACTTTTCATAGCTGCTGTCATACAACTGAAAGAAGTGTGCCCTGCATACTCAAGTTATGTCCTAACAGATGGAAATGGCTTCTCTAAGAGAAAAACTTAAATTCAAAGAGCATAGAATAGAGAAATATATACACTAGTTATTATAATTCAGTATGGTAATGACTCTGTAGTAAGAATAAGCACAGGATTTCCTGGAGGAAGAGGAAGTGTGGTGTGACTTTTTCTGCCTGGAGGAGTCCATGGAGGCTTTTTCACAGGAGCTGATGCTGCACAGGGTCTTGAATAACATTGTTTCTGATGAAGGAGAGTCAGCAGGGAAAGGCTTTCCCAAAGGATGGAAAAACTGCTCAAAGAAAAGAGAGAAGGAGCTTGGCATGTTACTGAGAATGGACAGTGTCACTGGGCTGGTGGTGCCCAATTGGAACAGACTGATGGAGTGCTCATTTTGTCTCCACTGAAATTGGTTTGCATCCCTATGGCTTCCCATTTAAAGGGAAAAGGTTTTGAGTAAATTTGTGTGTGTGTGTGGGGGGGTGTTGATTTAAAGACTGTAAATTGGAAATTTAAAATATTTGATTTGTTCACTTAATATTTAATATCCCCCAGAGACCCAGGGGTTTTAGAAGAATTTTAGCTGAGAACTATTGTTAAACTGTTAGATTTTGCTGGGTGCAGTGGCATACACCTGTAATTCCAGCATTTCAGGAGGCTAAGGCCTAAAGATTGCAGCAATGTCAGTCTCAGTAACTTGGTAACACCCTCAGCAAAAGTGCTGGTGATGTAGCCCAGTGGTAAAGTGACCTTAAGTTCTATCCCCGATAACCCTCTAAACCCCTAAAATGATCAGATTTTAAGAAATAAAGTATAAAGTGAAATGAGTATCTTAGAATGCTTTCTCTGAAAAATAGAATTGTGCTTTGGAGAATAGATTCGGAGGTTAAAAAATATCAGTTAAAAAATAATTGTGATAGACGAAGAATGAGGAAACAAAGATTTCTGAAATACCAGTAGTACACTCCTCTAGTCATGATTCCTAGCTGCTCTGGAGGCTGAGGTGGGGGGAGGATTGCTTGAACCCCAGCAGAGTAGGAACTCACCACCTCCTGTCAAAAAAAAAAAAAAAAGAAAAAGAAAAAAATTACAAAGATTTCTAATAAATCTTGTCAGCATAATTAAAAATTGGTTGTTCAGCTCTTGGCTTTAATTGTTGGGTGGCTTTTTGGAAGCACTTCCTATGCATTTGTTAGCAAAGCAGAAAATATATTGACAGATTTTAGAGGGGAGGATGTGAATGAAATATTCCAGGTTTTTTTTCCAAGTGATTATTCTGGCCCCAGAATGAACAGTGATTGCAGGTGGTGACAGGAATTGATAATGGAAGACCATTTGGGACACTGTTGCCATTTTTCATGGAAGAAATTGCAGTGAATATAAAAGTGACAAGTGAGTATTGAAAGAATGAACTCAAGACATTTTTTCACCAACTCTTAAAAAGTGTTCAATTCAGAGTAATAATTGGGAAGTAGCTCAGAGCTCATGGGCTAGGGTTAATCTCATGTCTGGGTCCAACCACCTAGCTAAAACTAAAGTTGTACTATCTGTGTATTTTGTGAGGAGCAAGAATAATTTCCTTTATTTGCCTTTCCAGAAAATCGGATTATTTGCCTTTGTGAGAGTAATACACACTCATCTGTTGGAGGTGAATGGGGATATCTTTTCTATCTCCGATTTGTTTGTTTAGAATTCTTTGCCCTTAACTCTTAATTTCTGTGAGGTCAGAGGAGCATCCACAGAGTTGCTATTGTTTTCATCTTTATTAGCTCAGCAAGTGTATCAGTGATCCAGACCACTCACTGTCATAGGGTGTTTAAAACACCTTTGCTATTGTGAACCTTGGACCCATCTTGGTAAGCAAGAGGGACAGCAACAAAGTTTTAAAGATCTGAGTGAAAATGAGAATAGAACAGAGTAGGAGCATGAATTGTTGGCTACCTGTATGTAGGAAGGCAGTGTGAATTCTCTAACTTACATGTGGCTTATGGGTGAAGGTAAAATACTAAAGGAGGCAGGAAAAGTACAAATTTAAAGCAAAGATGAAGCTCAACTTTGGTTAGGGGGAAAGAGTTATAAGGTAGAACAGAAATTTGAATGTGATAAAGTGGAGTCATTAGAGTGAATATTTAGGGGAGATAGATGGAGAAGAACTTCTCTTGGCCTCACTTCGGCAATCAAAATTCATCTATGTTTCAAAGTTTCAAGGAAACTGAGAGCTTTAAAAGTAAAAGCAAAAATTGTGGCAGTGATTAATAACATTTATTCAGTGTTTTTAGCCTCTTGATTTTCAAACACATGGAAGGATTGAATTTCCTAGCTGCTTTTGTGGTTGGATAATGCCATGTGACTTGCCTGGCCAATGAGTTTAGATCAGAAGCAATGTGTATGTTGCATTGAATGCCATTGTAACACTCTAGAGCCTCAGTTTCTGTCTTCCTTGGTAACCAGCAGTGATCAAATTGGTGGGTTCTTATTCAGCTATGGTTTCTGAGTAAATACCTCTCAGCCACAGAAGAGAGTCATTTGAGGGAAAATCAACATATATAGTTTTAAGCTCATTGGACTGGTTTTCTTTTTTTCTACAACATACCTTGCCTGTTTGTTATACCAAAAGTACATATTTGCACACCGTTTTGGTCTTTCTAATAATTCTAAGGAACAGATAGTATCATGGTGTACTAATCTACATTTCTTTATGAGAGCCGTTTAGTACCAGATGCTGTCAGCACTGCTTCTGTTCTTACCACCACTGCTGAAATTAATTCTGTCTGTGCTTCTTATCATCACTCACTCCAGATTAAAATTCCTGGACTGGAACATTCTAGTGAATACTCTTATATCATGTGCCTGTATTAACAACTATGAAGAAGGGAGCAGAGGAAGTATCTGGCCTCCTTAAGATTCTCTGATGAGGGTCACCCTCCCCACTATCCTGCAATTTCTTCCTCAAAGGAAGATAAGATTCTGGCAGGGACACTACTGCAAGCCTGAGGTCTTGGGCATGAAAAATTTCATCTCTAAAAAATCTCTTTTTAGTTGAAAAATTTACATATTATAAGGTACAATATGATGTTTCAATACATTTATACATTGTGAAATGATCAATCTAGGATTATTAGCATATTTATTACCTCAGATATTTATCATTTCCTTGTCTGGGGAGCATTTTAAATCCTCTGAGCTATTTTAAAATATATAGTGCATTATGTTTTACAAGAGTCATCATTCTAATAGAACACCAGAATTATTCTTCCTATCTAAGCATGAATTTGAACCTGTTGATCAATGTCTCTCCTTTTGCCATCAGCCTCACCCCTAATCCCAGCTTCTGTATCACATTTCTACTCTTAATTCTACAAGTTTGACTTTTTTAGATCCCACATATATGGGAGATCAGGCAGGATTTGTCATTCTCTGCCTGGCTTATTTCACATAATATCCTCTAGTTCATCGATATTGCTACAAAAGACAGAACTTCCTGTTTCTGTAAGGCTGAATAATATTACATTGTGTACTTATATCACATTTTCCAAATCCATTCATTCATTGATGAACACTTAGGTGCTTTCCCTGTTTTGGCCTTTTTGAATAATGCTGTAAAGGACATGGGAGTGCAGACATCCCTCCAACAAACCGATTTAATTTCCTGTGTGTGTATACCCAGTAGTGGTATCATAGGAAATCTGAATCAAAAGATCTTAATCAAAGCATGACAGAAGCAGGAGTGCTATTGGTCCCATGCAGAAAAATGGGGAACTTTACCCCAGACCTCAGGATAAATTAATAGGACTACACTTTTGAGAACCAAGATTGTGTCTGCTAAAACAAAATTAGGTGCTAGCTGTCCTTTTGTAATCAGTGTGGGAGGACAAGGGTTGGAGCTGTCTTTTATGTAATGACAAAAAATAGAAATAAAAAGTGATGCTGCTTTCCAGATGATTGTCTGACAATTTAGATTCCCACAAAGTGTGGCTTCCCTCCCTAACCTCTAATTGTTTCGTTAGCACTACATTTTAAATTCTGCTCTTATAAATAGGTTAAGATTATATTTAGATTAAAATGCACCCTAAATTTAAACTTTTTGCTAACACTCTCCAAATACTTAATTATATACAGTGATATGTATTATGACCTTTTAGAATTTATTATACCAGAACTGATTTTAACTTTTCCCTCTTGAAAGTCTTTATTATTTAAGACTTGAAAGACTTTATTCCACTTTCAATATAAAGAGAAAGAATTCCAAAGAAAATAATACCAGAAACTTTGCTCTGTTCAGGTTTGGAATATTACAGTTCAGACATCTTTATTTAATATCTTGGTTTTGAAGGTGTTTTGTTTTGCATAAGTTGGGTGTTTACTCTTGGTGTATATTTTAAAATATCTGTATCAGCTTTCCTTTGAGCTGCAGTTTTCAACATACTGTCTTTACAATTTATTGCCAGCAGGAAATTTAAAGAAATATTCCATTATATCACCAATGTAAAAACAAAAGCACTAGGATCAGAGTGGATTTCATTTTAAGCTTCTCTTGAGCGTCTAGTTGAGAATTTCCTTTGTACAAATTGACACATGTCATCCATTGTTTTTAGCTTGTCACAGCAAATCTCTGAGATCACCTGGGGTATTAGTGAAACCAAGCCCTGGTCAGGAGAGGGAGCCCTGGTGGGCTATGCCTGAGGCTTGGTGGGCATGAGGCATGGTAAGCCCACTGCAGAGGCAAATCAGGGCACCAATCTGTCACACTGTGATGACCAGTCCTGGTCAGGTGTATATGCCTGCTCCACCCCTTCTCTCTGCAGTATGCACCCTCCATACACTGTCGCCCATGTCCTGCATGGATGACAGAATCAGGGTCAGTCTGTGTGAATTGGGCTGGCAATGAAAAGACCACACAAACACAAAATACCTTTTTCCAGGGTCAGGGATGGCACTGAGATCTTAGGGATCAGCTCCAAGCTGGGCAGCACTGGAAAGAGCAACAGTGAGCACACCCCAAACACCCCTATTTATTGGGGAGAAGACATTTGATAGAATATTCCACCCAAATAAGGCAAGGGGTAGGATTTCAAAGGGTGGAGTCTTGCTTGATGATGTTTTGTGGATATCTTGGCAAGACACACCCATCTCAGGTGCTGTGTGGGGTCACAGGCAGAGGGAGAGGAAAGGCACTTTTGCATCACATAACCCAGTTGGCTTGCAACACCAGACCAGTCCCCTCATATGCTCAAATGCGCACAGCTCACACAGAGCCCATGGATGGCTCACAACAACAGACTTTAACCTCTTGTTTCTCTACCAAGAGCAAGAAAATGAAAGGGGAACAGATCTGAATGGAAGTTCAGACTCAAGAGCTAACCAATAGCATTCGTATTTTTTTCAAACCCTGATTAGCATAAATTTGGATCAATAGTGTTGACCCAAGTGCTGTATAATCTCCTAGACTAGCACACACTAAGGCAACCCCTATTGGGTCCCCTCTTGCCTCTGCAAGAGTTCTGTTTCTATTCTTTACACTCAAATAAATCCTCCTCCTCTCACTGTTGCCCTCCATTGTGTGCTTAATTTGATTCTTCTGATTTGTGAAACAGGAACCTGTAAAGAATGAGGGTGTGAACAGATGGAGGACATTGCAACACAGGAGGGTACAGCCCACTACAGAGCTCCAAGACTACACTCAGTAGTCCTGGAGAAGTTAGGATTTGTTGGCTTCAGCCTTAAGAGCTGACCCTGCTGTGATAACACTAAAGGGCTTTCTGAGCTGCAGAGGCCTGAAGCTTGCCCAGGTCCCACACACAAGCAAAAGCTGAGAATGGAGTTTTTCTCAAATTTGGGTTTTATTACTTCTCTTTTATACTTGCTAATGGAATTTTAATATAGAGAAGTTTATTGAATGGAATATTCTTTTTAAAAAATATATATATTTTTTAGTTGTAGGTAGACACAATATATTTATTTCATTTTTATGTGGTGCTGAGAATCGAACCCAGTGCCTCACACATGCTAGGCAAGCACGCTACCACTGAACCTTAACCCTAGCCAAGGATGGAATATTCTTGATAAAGCTGTATCCATTATTTTACCTATTAACCAGTGGGTCTTATTTTGACTTCGCAAGAATAAGGACTTGATGTCTGGTTTTCAGTTAGAAATGAACAAAATTGAAAGTATTTGGGGACTTGATAGTAGAGAAAGTATGTGAAGACTTAAGAATATCTACCTGATATTTGTTATTTGGAGCATGTTTATTTTAATGACACTCTTAAATTATAAATGAGAAATATATAAGGGACTCTTTACAAAAGTCAGATATACTTGGGAAGAAAAGGGTATCTGTCTATTTTGTAAGGTAATTCTGCCAGTAAGGGAATGTTAGGGGGAAAAAAAGTATGGCAGTAATTCAGTGAGACAGTAGCTTGCAGAACCCATGAACTCCTTTTCATAGCACGGAAACCCAGCCCTAAGTGTTCAGCATAAAGAGACTGTTGGAATCTAATGATTGGTACAATCTCTGCAACCAATAGGCAGCCCAAAATGGGAAGATTCAAAGGCTCACTAATTAGAATTATGAATATACACTGGATTAGCCTTCATGTATCGGACACTTTGCAAAAAAAATTATTTTTAAGATGATAATACTTAATAGTAATAATAAATTTTTAAAAATTACATTTCTCTTACCTGAACTTTCCACTGTATTCTAAAGAAACCCATACTGCTTAAAAATATGCTTTTTTTGAATACACTTATATGTACATAAAATATGCAAAGTGTGTTGAAACCATACCATTCTTTCTTACTGCCCCATGTACAGAGATAGTTCTCCTGCTGTCTGGAGAGCAGGAGTAGCCCTAACTTGATAGAAAAGTGTCAGGGGGTCAACTTTAAAACTACCACAAAAGGCAGCAACTCACCAGTAGTTCTGCTATTAGTTTCATCTGGTATAGTCATTCTAATCTCTAGGCTCTCTGATTTTTTCCCCTCCTAATACCCAGTACTGGTGATTTCTTTAAACTGTGTGCCTCAGTCCTCAACTTCTATCCATAAACATGATCTCCAGTCACTGACCCCATTCAAGTTATTGTCCACTTCAATTTCCAGGTGTTGTAGACTGCTTGATACACTTTTACTTAAACTTACTCTGTCTGACACCATAACTAGATGCAAAAATGTGGGTTAGGCAGTATTCTTTTGCCCTTCCAACTTATTTGAAGGGCAAATGAGACTAGCCTCTGGATATATGCTAATCATTCTCTGACATTCATTGTGTTTACCTCTCAAAGACAAAGGTCTTACTTCACCTGTTGTATTTTATAGAGATATCAAATATGATGGAGCATTTAAGAATTTATATAAATAGAGCTTACCTAGGTATAATCAAAATGCATCTAGAAGATAACTAGATTATTTGGAAAATAATTTTCACCTAATGAAAAAAATATTTTGATTCTTTATCTACTGATTCTGAATAATCCTAAAGGATCTTCATATAAATCCTGTATTATTTCTGTGCTAAAAACTAATTTTCTATTACTAGCTTATTTACTTTTTTAAGATTAAGTGCTTGGACTATTCAACTTAGGATTAGTGAGTTCAGAGTCATGGCATGATTTTTATCAGAAAGTGGTAAAATTCTGATAAACTGTAAGAGTGCCAGATCATTTGGTGAGGATTAAATAAAAGCAGTTTCTGTAATCGGTTGTGGCATACACATAATGATAACTCCAACAGAATTTGATACATGAAAGAGCAATAGACAAATAATATAGGATGGTACTTGCAAAGAAGAAAAAGAAAGCCCAAGAGATCAAGATAAGTAATGAGAGAGAAAATACCAGCTGAAATAAGTCACCTAAGTTGATCCTAACAGGCAATTATAGTCCAAGAAAAACTGGTCCCCAATCTAGCCATAGGAGACTAAATGATTAAATTAAATATATATAATAGATTAATGAAGACCAAGTTTGAAAATGTGTAGATAAAAGAAAATATACTGTACATTCTGTGATATGTGTTTGTATGTGTGTGTGTGTGTGTATATATATATTTGTCACTTCATTACTGTCTTTCCAGCATAAAAATTAGCACGAAGACAAGACAAATATTTTTAAATTAATGAGTGAATTTTTTTAATGAGGAAAAATTGACTTTAAGAAAGTAGCTTTTAGGATAAAACAGGAAAATTAATTTTCAGATTTTAATGAATTACCTCTCGTTAGATAATGTAATTAAGTGGCAGCATATGAAAAATGTAAGTTGCATTTCTCCAAATATAATCAGTCTTTAAGAATTCAAGGTGGGGGCTTAAGGGAGACTTATTAATTTGGTTAGCAGTTGTGTTCGGGTAGGTCGCATGCTGTGCCCAATTAACTTCCATATAGTGTGGCTTATGTGCTATAATACAAAGACTCTCCAGCTAGAATGCAATAAAGTGCCGCAGTCTCTGGCTGGGCACAAATCACGAGTCTCCACACAGCTTGTAGATTCAAACAGCAATTCTTTATTCCCGAACTCACACCGGCCGTCTACAAACACGCTCTGGGGGAATCCACGTTCTCTGCCCAAATCCACTCTCTCCCCAAATCCACTCTCTGCCCAAATCCACTCTCTGCCCAAATCCACTCTCTGCCCAAATCCACTCCGCATGGGCTTCTGTCTCCCAAAATATACTGTCTGACCCTAAGAACTCAAGAGGAACTCAGCAGCAGGATACGCCCTATTCTAAAGGGGGAACACCCTAATCTCCTATTATGCTAAACTGCCCTATTCTAAAGGGGGAACACCCTAATCTCCTATTATGCTAAACCGCCCTGGTCCTTGAGCAAGGTCACCTTTCAGAAGTCCTTCCACTGGACAGCATGGGAGTAAGCTGGCAAGGAGATTGTCATACCTACTTGGCTGATGGCTCCCAGCAATAAAGTCCTTACATCTGTAGCTTTGTTAGTGCCTCTCCACTAATGTTGGTCCAAATATCTTGTTGATTGCTCTCAATAGTTTATTAAAAGTATTTTTGCTTTATTTTGATTTTTTAAGCACCTAATATATGTTTGTTTTCACATCATCAAAATTATTTCACCTCTATCCAAGAAATGCTATCACATAAATTAGTGAAAATTTTGGAAGCTAGAGAGGAAAAAGGAAAAGAAAAGTGGGGGAATCTCAATAACATCAATGGGAAATCAGTAGAAGAGAGGAAAGGGACCAAAGGGAGGGAGGACAAGAAGGAAAGGGGAAGTACTTTGAAATGATATTGGCCAAATCATATTGTTGTCTTGTGTGCATGTATGAATATATAACCACAAATCTCGCCATTGTGTATCATTATGTAATTATGTGCATTACACAATTACAATGCACCAATAAAATATGCAAAAAAAGAATTGTAATGCATTATACTGCTGTCATGTATTTTAAAAAAAGTCAATAAAAGATTTTTTTAAAAGTATTTTTGGTATGTTTGTTCTGCTTTCTTTAACTTCCTGACAGCCATTAGTGAATTCTAATGATGAATTTTTAATCTTTACCTGAAGTGAGAGCTAACATATTAATTATGTCAACACTTGGTCAGGTTTTCTTTGATTTGAGTTCCTAGAAGAGAAGAAGCTAGCAGATTTCTCTGTCTTTAAAAGCTCAGAGATTAAGAAATATATCCTGCAAACACTGCATTCTGTAGTGTCTGTTGCCCTGATTCAGGAGGCTCTCTGTTGCTCTGATTCTAAGATGTATCATGAAATCCAGGAGTGGTTAGCTAACTCATCATAAGTAGTGGTGATGTATTAGAAGTTTATGGATGTAATACCAAGAAAGACTGTATAAGTAGCTGGTCACCCAAAAGCTCATCCAACATCTTTGATTGCAAGGCAGTTATTTTTACCTTACCATACCTGTAACTGAAAATGGAAAAAAATAATCTTAATGACCATTCTTACACTATATCTAGATTACTCCTGGATCTCCTGTTTGGTTGTTTGGCTTGTGGTTATGGGGTGTCAGGGGAAGTATATTGGGTTTTATGTCTCATCTGTATTGTAAGAGTCTTTATTCCTTTTTCTGGTGCAGCTCTTATAGAGTGGATAACATTTCTGGTGCCTGCTCATTAGAGAATAGTAACTGGGATTTCTCAAAAGCCTGGTTTCTCCTCCATTTTTGTTTCAAATCTCAACCAGTAGAAGGAAGGCCTAATTATTTTTGCCTCAGCTATTAATTTTGTATAAGAAAATGGTATTTAATGTTTTATAAGTTAAAAAATATCCCAAACAGGTCTATTAATGAATAAAAAAACATATCTTGTTTGTGGTAAAATGTTTTGCAAAAATGCTCAGAAATCAAACCCCAAATAGTCAGTAATTTGTCATATTTACTGATATTCTTGTCCTTGCAGCAGAAGGGAGGAAATTATAAAATAATTTTGAACATTTATCAAAATATTGATTGCCACATTCATTTTTTCCTTCCATGAAAATTAAATGATATAAAGGAAACTCTAAGAAATCCCCACAAACATGGCACATTTTAAATTTATTTTCATTATTGTTAATACAAAACAGAGTAATACTACTCAGAAGAAGAAAGAAACACTTGTAGGTCTGATTGAACATTCTGTACTTAAATATCAGTATGAATTTATAATCAGTGAGGTTAGGAAATATTTTCAATAAAAGATTTTTGGAATTCTAGGATTACAATCTTTAAGAAAAGCATTATTAGTAAGCTATTTTTGCTAAATATATTAGGGGATAAATTATATGAAAAAAAAATTATTTCTGTATTTTTGGATATTAGGGAATAGTATGAGCGTACTGAAGCCAAACTTTTAATTTTTTCCTAAAAGATATGTAATAGTTATTGCAAATCATTTACAAATTGATTTGATTAGTTAAGGGCTAAGTAGATAAAATAGTTACTGCTCATTCATTTGTTACATATTATGGATTTATTGATTGCTTATTTAGATTGTCATTTACTAAAAGCTAATGTTAACAAGATGGAAAGTTTGGGAGAGTTGTTTTATGTGCTGACAGTGTATGTTTTAGTCAGATTTTTTGCTGCTGTGACCAAAAGACCTCTAAAGATCAATTTTAGGAGAAAAAAATTTATTCTGGGGCCTTATGGTTTCAGAGGTCAGTCCGCATATAGCTTGCTTTATTTCCTGGGGCTCGAGGTGAAGCAGAACTTCATGGCAGCAGAGTGTGGTAGAGTAAAGTGGTTCAGGACTTGACCAGGAAGCAGAGAGCAGGCTCTGATCAAGAAGGACAAATTATACACCCCAAAGGCATTCCATAGGGACCCATCTCCTATAGCCACATCCTATTTACCTACAGTTATCACCAAATTAATCCCTATCAGGGGATTAATGAACTTATTAATTTAAAGCTCTCATGACACAATCATTTCACCTCTGAACTTTCTAACACTGTTTCATGCATGAGCTTTTGAGGGACATCTCAATCTAACCCATATCAGTTGACATAGAAAATAATATTCATTAGGAGTACTGTTAACTGTAAGAAATGTATTTATTCATCCCACATGGGCTTAAAATGAAAATGAATACCTTTCATGCCATATTTTCATGTTACATTTGCTTATACATGGATACAAATTAAATATATATGTATTTAATTAAATTTGTGTTACAGGTCAGGCTTTATTTAGTTTTTAATATGCTTCATCCCCATAATAAAATTATACTGATGTGTACTAAAATTCTAAACAAGTGATTGTAATCATAGAGTAAGTTATTTTTATTATTTTTTTAGAAATTTGTTTAAATCCAAATTTTCTGAGCAAACTCAAGAAAATTAAAGATCTGATAAAAATTTCTGAAAACAATAGTGAGTACATCAGTTGTTATAAAAACACTTAAGCCTCCATATTTTAAATTTGAAAATTTGATTGATACACTTTGCCAGGCAATGTAATACTAAATGATTTTTTTAAAAAAAATGTTCAAGAGTTCCCTGATGTAGGGCAAATTGGCCATGAAGTTCTAAAAAATATGTATTTCATGCCAGTCTGGATTGTATTCACTCCCCTTATTCTTAAATTTCCTGAATTACTTTGTTTTTATTTCTTATAAAAAATTTTAAGGGTAGTAATCTAGCTTAACCACATGAAAATACTGAGATTCAGATATTTTAAGTGAAACAAATTTAATTTTGCCTTTTGGTCTACACAACACACAGTAACTGCTTTTTCCAGAACAATTTGGGGGAAAAATGGAAATTTCCTAGGGGAAAATATGGGCTTATCAAAAGTTAGAGCTGTCTTTTTCAGCAGCCTTCAAAGCCAAAGTAAATAAGACAAGAAGTTTAGCTTCCCAGCAGGCTTTAATTCAGAAGTTGCTGACCGAATACAAATGTCCATAGCCCTATGTCATAAGATTTGTTCATTACCTTGGTCCAGTTGAGAATATTAGGTGTGAAATATTATAAAATTCAAAGGTAATAGTTTAAAAAAGTGCCAGCTTAAATATTTTATTGTTCATAGGAAATGTGAATGACTCTGGCTCGATATTTATTCATTCTACACTGTGGGAGATTAGGCAGTATAATGGAACTCCTTATAAAATCAACTTAATTTAAAATCAAGTTTTATGATGTTTTATTTCTAAAATTATAAATAATATTAAGGTAATTATTTTGTTGGTTTTATGTCAGGAGAAGATCCATATAAAATCATGTAAACTTTCAAGTCTTGCTGTGTTAATTTTTTATAGCTTCTTATTAGAATCCTTCAGGCAGGAAACCAAGAGAGTGCAGGAATCCCTTTGAAGTCTCCTGTCTGAGAAATCACTTTCTCCTTTCATTCGTCTTGAACTGTAGACTGTTCTATTTCCTTTACTATTACACTTTTCTATTCTCTTGTTATTCATAAGCTCAGAGAGGCATCAAGCATAGTTTTTAGGTTCTTGAGCTTTAAAGTTACTGTTAGATTCAGAGGCTTCTGCCTTTTCTTAGCTGTGTTTCCAGAGTTTCTTCACCTCCTCGGAACTTCAGTTTCTTTGTGTGTGTGTGTGTGTGTGTGTGTGTGTGTGTGTATGCATGTATGTATGTTTTGTATTCACTCATGGTGGGTATCATACCCAGGGACTTTTTGGCACTAAGTTATGTCCTCCAACCTTTTAATCTTTTTGTTTTGAGACAGGGTCTTGCTAAGTGGATCAGGCTATCCTGGAATTTGTGATTCTCTTGCCACATCTATCTGGGCAGCTTTACAGGAGTCTGCCGCCAAGTCTGGCAAGATTTTGTTTTCTTAACTAGTAAAATGAAGGTAGTAATAGGACTTCTTAGTTTTAATAAGGTTGAAATAAATAGCAAATGAGTTAATATGCACAAAATATGTTTAGCAATGTGATTGACATGCGGAGATCATTCAAATTGTCAGCTAAAATTGTTTTATTACTAGTTTTAAAAATGAGACTTGAGTTTAGCTAAAATTCCTAGGCCAGGAATGTAGAGATGATGATACCTGCAAATCTCAACATACTAGTGGTACTTACTAGACTGTTTCCTGTGTGGCTTGTAGTTAAAGTTTTCTTAAAAACCTATTTGTCCAGCATTAGAGATGTCCAGTGTCAGAATTTCAGTTTTGTTGGGGCGGGGTGTTGTTTTAGATTAGGGAACAGAAAGGAGGAGACTTAAAGGGTAATCATAGTTCACTGCATTTTGGGTAGCATAAGGATTATGATGGAGTCTATGATATAAGTATCATGGGATGGAACAGCAGAGGCAGAAGCAGGCTTGTTGTGCCTGGGAGTCAGATACACATTGCATGCCATAGATATGGAACAGTAAGAATGGAACTGTCCTGGATCTCTTTAGAAGGAATACTGCCTTAAAACCTCACTTGGCTTCCTAGTCTTATGATGTGATCTAGGAGCTGAGGAAGAACTTGAACTGGAAGAAGCAGTATTTCTTTCAGGATCAAATTTTTTTTACAGCAGGAAAATTTCCTTAAAATGGTCACTGAGGAGAGACTCCCCTTTGACTATCTTCCAGTCTTAGCAGAAAACCCAGATCAAGACCCAACCAGTCTTACAAAACCACACCCCTTGACTACTTATTCCATTGGCTTAATTTTGGTGAGTTGAAAATCATAGCCAGCTAGTGAGAGATTATGAGGAGAATCTAAACACATACTCCTTCAACACTGCAGGTTCCCATACCTTTGGCAAAAATCAGATTGATTGAGGAGAAAACTAATAGCAGAATTGTATGAGTTTTGAATTTTAGTCATTTTCTTGAACTTAAAATGTCCTATTTCTAAAATTTATAATATTATGAGCAAAAAGGCATGGCGAATAAATGCTACTGCCTTAAGATTACATTGGGTTGCAGGGTAAAACTGACTTACAGATATTTCTTGAAGGAATAGTAGCAGATAAATAAAATCAAATAAAATATACCTAAAAAGATGAACATACAAAATATAAGTAAAATAATATTGAAGTATAGCTCTTCCAATAAAAAGAATCACCACTTAATATAATCCAATATTCTTCGAAATCTATATGACACAGTTGTAGGAGATAAATGTCTTGCTGTCCTGCCCTGTATAAGCCCAAATATGTTGAAAAACATGGAATGTTCTGGAAGCTAGGAATATAGAATTTTTACAGCACAGTGGTAAAAGCACTATACCTAGGAATTTTAATCTGCTACTAAAATTACCTATAGTAATTTTAGTAAGACTATAGTAAGACTCTTGATATAGTAAGACTCTTGATATATCAGGGTTTCTTAATCCTTATTAGTATGATGTTATCTTCTGTTTTTTTCAAAAAGTGATAGTATGAATCAGAATTGGTATATAATGACGAATAAACATAGCATGTGAATTCTCATGGTGAACAAGAAACAGAAATTGACAGATATGTTAAATGTTGATAGGAAGGAGAGTTTACTGTGACCTTTCATCAGTTGGGGGAATTTTTATGCCAAGGTTATCATCATTTCTTATTTGGATTTTTATAATAACCTTTTCATAGAGCTTTGCACAAGAACCTAGAAAAATGTTGATGAGCAAGATGACTAAAGTTCCTAAAATTCTTAGTCTCACCATTGAGGTAAATGATCAAGTCGTTAACCTTGTTCACGCATTTTTGTCAGGAAATGTGTCTTGGCCTAAGGAGACCCTTTAAATGTGCTACTTCTGCACCATTAGACATAGGATATCAGGAGAATCATGTAAACTGAGACTGAGGATGAGTAAGTTAGTCATAAAGAGAAGAGTATGTTGGCTTGAAGGAAGGCCCAAAGAGTTTAATATTTTTGAGAAATAGAAGTTTTGAAAAATATGTTCAATAAGTTCTGGAGTGCTTCAAGGAATTTATTAATGGTAAGGGAAAATAAAAGACTTGGGAGTTGAATGTCAAAATATTGTAGGAACAAAGCATAATATTGGTCACTTGAGACTTGCTCCTAATATATGTTGAAATTTAAGCAATACTGAAGAAAAATACTATATTCAAGAATGTTATAAGAAAACCTCAAAGAATAAATGTGTATTTGTAAGCTGTATCTTTAATTGATCAGATGTTTTAATTAATGATCGACCCTGCATATAGTGTATGATATTTTAAAATTGGTCTGGAGCACCTGATCTATTAAATTTCTAGATAAGAAAAACTGTTAAGAAAAAATTTTGGTTTAACATGAGTTCAGTACTATATAAGAAGGGTATACATTGAAGTTTAATTTTCTGGACAAGATGAATTTGAAATTGTCTCCTTAAATTACTGTTTCACAAGTTTAAGTCAGTTTACTAAATGTTCTCAGTTGCATTTCCATGATTTTGATAGCTCCCTTGATTACTTAATTTTTGAAATATCTTGCTCACTCCCCCAAAATAACTTGCTAATGCAAAGTGTTTTGCTTTCTATCAATTTGTTGCCCTTTATTCAAAATTTATTTGAGTTCCCTGGGCAGTAAATCTTGGGTTTACAGAGTATTTGCTGAACAGATAATTGACCATGGTGTTAATGATAAGGCAGATATCATTGTTGTTGTTTCTCACATTGGAGTTTCTTGCCTAGGATTGGGGAATTAAAATTATTTAGTATTTGGGTTTCTTAGTTATTTTATGAGTTCCTTCAAGTTAGCATAAACTTTTTAAAGGTAATAGTACCCAGTTCTTTGTAAATAAGTTGACTGGATAGAGAATATAGTGGATAATAGCTGGTAACCCTACAGTCAGAGTATGCTACATCTTGCTGATTATTGTGATTTGTACTCCCTTTCTCAGAAAGGATTCCCAAGAAATAATGTAAAATCTTGGCTCCCTAGAGCCTCCTGTGCTTCTCCATGTTCTCAGCTTCTTCCAGGCAACAGAGGTTATGTCATCAAAGTTGGTAACTGCATCTTACAGCAATAAGAAGTGTGGAGATTTATTAAAATTTATTTTCTGATGTTTCAGTATACCTAGTGTCTAATAAATTACCTTTACCAAAAGTTTGAATTTATATGAAAACTATATTGGAACTCTGTTAAAGATATCATTCTGCCCACTTCCAGATGAAAGTGTCAATTCGGTAGGATCCCTATATTTAACTTCAAAGAAGTTGTAGCCACTTCTATAGCTCTTTTTAAATGACTTTAGATGTCATTTCATGTCTCTTTTCTTAGACAGTGTGTTATGGCCACTAAAGTTGGAAAAAAGCTATTTTTTTATGTCGGGTGCATCACAAGACTTAGTTTATTATGGATAGATGGTTCCCACTGTTCTTAGCTTTTTTTTTCCTGAAGTACACTTGAGTGTATACTTTCATGTTTGCATTTACATATAAACTAATATAGTATATATTCCTTTGTTCCCACTGATTTATTTTGATCAAATTATTTACATGTCTGGATCATGTTTTCTTTTCGATAGTTTTTTTTTTTTCCTTTCCCATATGATCAGGACTTCAAGATTACTATTGTGACTTTGTCAGTGCTCTAAATTTTTATTGGCACAATCTGACATAAAAGTACAAAGTATTTTTATTATTTATTGCTTGTGAACCAATAAATTTATAATTATAGTCTTAGCTACTCCTTCTCCAATGTACTCTTTTCAATACTCTTTTTCAGCTACTGAAAGTATACCATGTTTTCACTTACTCCAAGTTAGCCATTTTTAATCACATTTGAGCTATTTATTAACTGCAGATTTTTTATATGTAGTTATTTATAATTTATCAAACATTTATTTTCCTTTTATAATTTCATTCAAGTATTTGTATTTTTAAAAAAGCCTTTCATTTTTTTCTGAAAATGTTTATTTCACTTTTAAGATAATTTTTTCCTACATACGGAATCCAAGTTTGACTTGAATTTCAACTTTCTGTTTTCCCTAGCACTTCAAAGGTATTCCATTATTTCCTCCCCTTCATTGTTTCTGATGAGAAATCAGAAGTAATTTGTATCATTGTTTCCCTTATATTTATGTATGTATGTATGTATGTATTTATTTTTAAGATTTTTTTTATTTCTTACATGACAATAGTGGAATGCATTACGATCATAATTATCGATTCACAGCACAATTTTTTACAAAGCCTTTCATTTTTAAGAGCAGTTTTAGGTTCACAGAAAATTGAGAGGCTGTTATTTCATTTTTAAACCCTCAACAATGGGGAAATATATAGAAGTGAAAATTGAGTTCTGGCCTTCAAGGAATTCAGTCTATAGGAGAATATTTACACTAAGAAATGCATATATCATGGCAAAGTAAGAACATTCTCTTAGTCAAGTACTATATACAGGTTTCAGTGGATCATAGAAAGGAGGACATCTTCATCTTTTGGGGGTAAATTAGGGAAGGTTCTATATGAAGTCACATTTAAGCTAAGCCATAAATAGTGACTAGGATTCTATTTGTGGAATCAGTAAAGCAAGAGTATTCCAAACATAAAGGAATAGAATGAATGGAATGGTGGAACTGGAACGTGAGAAGGCAAGGTATGTTTGAGGATTAACAGCCTATAAAAGTAATATATAATGGGAATGATGTACTATAAAAAGAAGAATTGAAACAGGTAGATGGGACCAAGACAAGAATAGTCTTGAGTGCCATGCCAAGAAATTCCTATATCAATAAGAATCCATATCCATGGATTCATATACTAACAAATTTAAAATATTTGGGGAAAAAAGCTATTGTTTTTAATGGACACATGCAGACTTTTAATCAGTTTCCCCCTAACAATACAGTAATATAACAACTACTTTCAGAGCATCTACATTTCATTAGGTATTATAAGAAAAATCTAGAAATGATTTAAAATGTAGGAAGCATGTGTATAGGTTATATGCACATTCTACACCATTTTATGTAAGGGACTTGAATATCTTCAGATTTTAGTATCCATGGGGGGTCCTGAAACCAGTCTCCCGTAGATACCAAAGGTTGCATATCTTAAGGCAAAAGTTTCTTATGCATGTTCTCTTGAATATTTTAGTATGAAATGTTAATATATATTTAGTGCTAAAGAGATTTTAGTGTCAAAAAGGTGAGGGGAATACTGAGTTAAAAATAATTAAGCCGAAAATTAGGCAATAAAAGATAGGCTACGACACTCTAACATGTCTTATAAATGGTGTTTGAAATGCCAGAGTTACAGCAGTTGGTAGCAAGATATATTTGAAAAACAATTTAAGTGAAAATAAAACAAAACAAAATCTTCTTGATGTTGCTTTATTACTATTTAAAGTTGAGAGTTTTAACATGGGTAGATAAAATTCTTTATTCCATAAAAGAGATCAAGAGGAATTTTCAAAATAAAACAGGGTCATTCCTTTATAGTAATTTAGTATTCTCCAAGAAATCTCTGATCTATAATTTGGTCTCCTGAATGGACTTACCTGCAGGGAAGAAGATTCCCTGGGGAGATAAATCATCAGTGAATAAATTATCTTTCTCATTTATGTTAGTCTCCTGCATGCTTAATTAGCAAGGATCAGTCTCCAAAGGTATGATCACACCTTTATGGGGAGATAAAAATTGAAATCTTTTACCATGAGAGTCTAGGACAGATATAGATCCTGGTGACTTCACCAAAAGTGTTTTTCAACATTATATATTTCTTCCCATAATCCATTGTCCTATGTAATCAGTAAATTAAGAAAACTAATCAACGTCTTCTGAATGTAGGCATCTGCTTTCTTATGCTTAATTATACTTGAGAAACCCATGTTGAATAAAATATTCTCCATTTTCTAAATGTTAAAATTCCATTATCATTTCTATTGCATTTATTTTATTGCACAGGATCCTGGTAATAAACAATTTGACAATAGTATTTACTGACTTGCCTTCCCTACAGGGTAATGATGATAATAATGTGGGTTTTTTAATTTTATTTTTTATTCCAACAATAAAGCTTCCATCTGTCATTCTTTTCTGTATACTAAAGTAATACAGCTCCTGGCATGGGTCACATTTGTAAATGTTTCATTTATGAACCATTCCTCCTCCTGACTCCTCTGCAGTACAGAAACATGCCAATAAAGAAGCGCTGTCTTATAGTTCATGTGTCTCTCAATTTGGAATTACATTTGCTCTGACATTTCCTCAATAGTTTTCAGTAGGAAGTTGTCCTACATAATTCTTATGACTTTATTTATCAAATAATTGTGCTAAAAGCTTTTTAATGTGTAAATGATATGACAGCTGATTGTCTTAATATTTTATTTAAGTGTTCACATTTTTCCTGCCCATTTCTCTTGTTATAGACCATTCTGTTGTACCAACAATATTACTTACCAAACAATTCAATTTAGTGTTCCAGAAGATAATACTCATCCTTTAGGTAGTCAAGGATATTGAAATTATGGTAAAAGGGTTGGAAAATTATGTTTTTCTTCAAATTATTCTTTGATAGCATCTCCTCAGAAAGTATATTATTTTATGAATAAATTATCAAGTTTCATGGCCTGATAAACACATCTTGAAGCAGTTGGCTGAGAAATTTGAGCATTCAGAAACAGTTTAGTTAGTTCATTTAGAGAAGCATCTTCAATATTGGCAGCTTAACTCCACTTTTTTTTTTAATTGTCTAGTGGATTTTGTGGATAGTAATTCTAAAATCAACTGAAAAGCCCAGAATTAGAAAATTTAAGATAAAACAGGATTATGCTCAGATCTCTGTTGAAGACTCCTGGAATGGATCAATTAAAAGAGACAGGGAGAAGACAGTCATGATACATGATAAAAACTTAATTGTCACTCTTACTTTTATATACTATTATTTGACCCTAGTAGGTTTCTAACAAGATCACAGTATTAATAGCCAGGATATAGTGGGTGCTAAGACTTGGGGAATTACATCTTTTAGAGCAGAACAATTCTTTAGTGAATAAGAATTATGACTTGGCAGGGTTGGGGTTGTGGCTCAGTGGTAGAGTGCTTACCTAATAACATGAGGCCCTAGGTTCCAACCTCAGCACTACTTAAAAAATAAGTAAGATAGTTGTTGTGTCAACCTAAAACTAAAATATTAAACACAAAAAATTATGACTTGGACAAGATTACACAAGCACATACTAATGAAGCCATGTATGCAACCCAGGATATACATAGAAGATATAATGCAGCATGTAATTTCTTGGGACATGATCGAAGTTGAAATTTTAAGAATTATCTTTGTGCATATTTTTATGAAACTGCTTAGATGGTGTGATTTTAGGAATGCCATGAAGAGTCCCAAGTCACTATTACCCAAAAGATGCTATAAGCAATTCATATTAAGTTGGATAATTAAATAACTAATGCACAAAGAATCAGGAGAAATGAATATTAGTAAGTATCTTCATGTGCTACTTTAGTTATTCTCTTCTTCATATGAGAGATGCTTTTAGTGGGACAGCTCATAAGAGAAGGAAAAATTTAAATACTGTGCACCGTGGGAAATGGGGATAGATGCACAGGGTTTGGATTGAAAGTGAGCAGCCTGAGAGCACTTCATGCTAAAATACTTGTATCATTTGAAGCACAGAAGAGGATTCCACACATTATGGAATATGTGGATCTTCTCACAGCCCTTCAATGCTTAGACGAATGTCTATTTTCACTTTATTTTTTCTAGAGACTGCTTTACCCATTAACAATATCTCAAATAGTTGGTATATAAATAGCCCTTGATCATCTCCAACACAAACTAAGCACAATGGCCATTTAAATTTCAAGTACTTGACTTTGTTTGTCCTTCACATTTTCATTAGTTAAAATTTATTTATTTTTTTATTCAAGATGAGGTTCTTGCCCAGACTCTCTTCTCTTAGCTGCATTCATTAATTCAAGCATTTTATTACTCTTTATCTCTCACATACTCATACTTTGTTGGCAGAATTAAACTAATATAATTGTGGTATCTTAATTTGATCATAATTTCAATGAACAAAATTTTGTCCTTTAGAAGTTGCTTAATAAGTATTTATTTCAAAAATATGACAATACAGTTTAAGATTTTTACCTGGTAATTTATCATTTTTGTTGACTAAAGTTTGGATTATTACATTATTTACTTGTGTTAATGTTTAATTTTTAAAACTCATTCTGAGCTGGACGTGGTGGAGCATACCTATAATCCCAGCAGTTCTGGAGATTGAGACAGGAAGATTGCAAGTTCAAGGCCAATGTCAGCAATTTACTGAGGCCTATCTCAAAAAACAAAAACAGAACTAGGATTGTAGTTCAGTGGTATAGTGCCCCTGGGTTCAACCCCCAGTCCAAAAAAAAAATCCCATTTTATGTCAAGTACTCTCTCCAGGCAAATTTAATAGATACTTCTTGTACTTGGGATTGTTTTGGAGAGTATTTTACTGCTAGAGAATTATTATTTCTCATCTTGTTGACTCCTACGATGAATTTCTACAATCTTTTCAACCTTGTCACTTCCATAAAAACTGGGATAAGTGTTTCAATTACTGACAGTTTGATGGTGATGTTGATGTGATATTGGATGTCTGCCCTTTTACAATATCAATTTAATTCTACACAGTATACTAAATAGACTTTCCTTGTCTGTACTTCTAAATAAGGCCATTTTAATTGTTTTTGCTATTTATGTGTTTGAATCAAGTATGCTATAGGCTGTAACACAAAATTCCAATAGTAGAAGTGATATACGTTCAGCTAATACTCCTGAAGGTAAATATTATATTTTATAAACTATATCCTACCTTGACTAATAGAGTTGTAAATACTACAGACTCAATAAATATTGGTGGGAATAATATAAAAACACAATAGATAAAATCAAGTAACATTTCTGTGTCCCTATATACTCTACTGAACAAAGTTAAAATTTTTTTTTAAAGAGAGAGTGAGAGAGGAGAGAGAGAGAGAGAGAGAGAGAGGAGAGAATTTTTTTAAAAAATATTTATTTCTTTTAGTTCTCGGTGGACACAACATCTTTGTTGGTATGTGGTGCTGAGAATCGAACCCGGGCCGCACGCATGCCAGGCGAGCGCGCTACCACTTGAGCCACATCCCCAGCCCAGTTAAAATTTATTTTCATGAATTTCACATATATGTAATGAAGTGTAAAACAAGGCAGGGAGAATATTCCTTCCATTTTCAGTGAGAGAAAAAAATCTTGTGTAATTCTTAAGTTACATTTTTCCCTTTTCAATATGAAACCACTATTTCCTTTTGAGATAAAAGTTTCAGTAGCTTTTTTAGACCTTTCTTTTTTTCTATAGAAAAGGTTTTGCATTGAGATGGCCATTATGTTATAGCTAGAACTTTGAATTAAGCAGTTATAATATCTTTTGCCAGAGGTATAAAAACAATTTTTCAAACCTTAAGTTTCATAATATTCTTCAAAAAAATGGCAACTGTCCAAAGCCCATGAAAGACAAGTGGGAAATGTAAGAAAGGATAGAACTAGAAAGGCAAAAAAGCATCTTTGATGCTGTGGAAGCGATGGGGAGCAGGTTCAATGGTCTGGGCTAACTGAAACACTTCTGGAAAATCTAAGAGTAAAGATAGTAGTCTTTTCTACCAATTTAAACTCTGTAATAATTTAAACAAATGCAAATAACTTAGGTTCTAAAGTAAAGAATTAATTTACTTATAGGCTAAAGTGCTGAAGATGTCAGAAGGAAGAACTATATACTGGTATTAATTAGGAACATGGCAAATTTCCTATCCTGTCATTTTCTAACCATAGAGACAACTGAATTGTCTGATGGAGAGCACAGCTTCTGACGTGTTGCTCGGGCACCCAGGAGTGAACCTGTAGCTGAGTGGTCTTGTGCTAGATCATATCCCACTTCTTTGGCCTCTATGGTAAGTGCTGGTAATGACAGGTTTTAGGAATGATAATGATTATAAAGAGGAAGCTAATAAAACTTCTGTTAAGTAGGATGATGATCTACAGGTGCCTTGACAGAGTGAAATAGGAAGGTGTCAAAATGAGAGTGAACTTCACTAGTTATTTGGATTAGGTTTTCAGTGGCACTTCTGATACAGTGTTCCTTGTCTTATAAATAATAGAAAACTGGTTCACTTTATTTTCAAAGTAAGTTCTATAAGTACAGCATTATAGAGGTGGGTTTTTTTTTGCCTTTTCTATTTAATTTTATAGTTAAAACTTTTTTCATCAGAACTAAAAAGGAATGTTTATTTTATAGAAGGCACACAGACCTGCTTTCTGTTAAAGATATCCTTTTCTAGTGGGGTAGAAAGATGAGGATATGAGTTTAGAGTTGAGCTAGACTTGGTATTTTCTCCTCTGATTTCAAAGAGTTATTTAACCTTCCCATGTATTTACTCATTACCTTCCAAGTAGGATTTTCAAATGCTCAAAACTTAGAGTAGATAAAATTGTTGACATCACCCATATTAAAAATAAGACAAGCAACAGCGGAATTAACAACAACAACAATAAGACAAAGTGATCTTGGTACAACTAATAATCAAATATTGATTTCAGGTTGTAGATAAAATTAATTATTTTCAAAAAGAGGTTATACCTTTTGGGATATGTTGTCCTAAAATAATGTCAGTACACACAGGGACCTACCAGGGGCTAAACACAGTTAACCAACATGTATTTAAAACAATAGGCATTAGATTTTTGTGGAATTAAATACTGGTTCCAAATAGATATGAGGGTATATAGCATAGTATATAGAACTGGAATATAAAAACATTGGTTTTTCACCAAGAACAAATATGTAGTTTTGTCAAAGCTGGGTGTGTCGGTTTAATCTATTAGGTTCCACATTTTCAGTTCTGGGACTAAAATTGACCCCAATCCATTAAAATGTGTTGGAAATGATAATGTAGATTTTATTATGATTTATTGTCATTAATGAATTAATAATATCAATGAAAATTACCAGTAATCATTCACCTATTTTCTCAAAAGGATAGAACTCTAGAAACATAAGCATTTATTTCAGAGTTTCCATATGCAGTATATTCCTTGCTCAATTTAAATATCTTGGTGTTCCATAAATGGGACATAATGAGTTAAAGCATCCAAACTTTATAATATTCAAATAGACTACTTCTAAATATATAAAGGTACATTTCTGTTTATAAATCTGTAACCTGAAGTATTCTTTGATTATATCTGGTCCTCATATCAGGAATATTTCTCTTGTTGATTTGCTGTGATTTTAGAGTTAAGGGAGATGGTAGATTGTGTTACACAGAGTAGGTCTTAGACCCTTCCTAAACCTTTACTGCTGGGTTGTTACTGTGTGACTTTATAAACGTAACTTTCCCTTTCTGCATTGATTGGTTCTACCAAAAAAAAAAAATCTTGTTTTTTTTTGTTTTGTTTTGTATGGAATATGTTAAAATTCTCCTAACATGTATTTATGATCATCTAAACTTTTAAGAATTATGACAGATTTCAGTATTGACAAAATTCACTTACTGTTATGTGAATTTGTTGAATTTTCACTATAAAATTATTCTAAAAAAATAATTTCTTAGTGGTTAATTTACGTCCTATTTAATTTTTCAAAATGGTATATAAATAAAATTATCCTTTTTATTATTTTGTTTGAATAAAGCTGATCTATTATGTACTATAAATCAATACACTATTTTAAAACTAATATTCCTCACTACAATGGATAGACTTGATAAATTGTTTAAAAGCTAAAATTTAGTATTGAGTTTTTGAATCTTAATTATTTCAGATTTACTCTAGTACTTCCAAAGTTATATCTATTTTTTAAAATTTTCTTTTAGAATATAGTGAAATTTTCTTATAATAATGAGTGAAGGAAATGCTAATAAGGTATAAGATATTTTTAGAGAAATGGAATTTGCTGAAATGTTTTGTTCTTAAAGTTAATAGGAGAATTGGTATAGTTTTGCAAATATATGCATTATTTTGCTTATTAAGAAAATACATACTTTCAAAATAGTATGTTAATATCCTCAGCCTAATATTTACTTTTTGGCTTATCTAATTTCTCATTCATTACAATATAAATAAATAATTATAATTTCAATTGTACCCTTTAATAGATAATGTGTTGGTACTTCTGTTTAAAACATTACCATTAAATTTAAAATGAAAAAGTATTTAGTTTTTTAACTGATGTTAATGTCAGTATAATTTCTTTTTTCTTTGCTAGGTTTACAGTAATTTTGTACTCTGGTAGGGACTAGATAACTTTTGTTTAAAGCCAGTAGGAGGAGCTCTCACCTTGCTGGGTTCATTGTAATTAGTGTGGCTGGAAATTCTAGATTTGTGGGGGTTTTGTATATGAAAGAAATGATAAAATTAAGACATTCACCACATATAATGAAAAGAAAATTTTGAATCTTTAGGTTCATTTAATATCAATGCATTGTCCTTGATTTGTCTGCAACACAAATTTTAATTTTTTTTATACTCTGGAATTTTTAAAATACATGATTGCAAGGTAATGATATAAAGCAATTAGATCAATTTCCTGGAAGCTACTAAGGAACAAAACATACTAGCTAAGCAGCTACATTTTTTATAGCTGTACATATGTATTTTCCTTTGTTTTAAATGAATATACTCTGGAGTATACAATTACAGATATAAAAATCAAAGCAGTTTAAATGTTTTAGAAAGAATAATTATTATGTTGACTAAAAAACTTATTGGCCATAATATCTATGTATAATATAAAAGAAAATCTCTTTATTGAAAATAAATTTCAATATATTGCAGGGATTTTTGAACAGTTTCTCCAGTAAGCCGTATATTTGAATGTCTTCATTTGTGGGTAGTCTGTGAATTTTCTGTACAAAGCTTTGAGAAATCTAGGATCAAATATAGGAAGAGGTATGATCTGCAGGAGAAATAGTGTTGCTTCCTTGTATATACAGAAATGAAAAGAAAAACCTATTAATGGAGTTTTGTATTTCAACTTAATATGGTAAGAAAAAAAATACTGTGAAAAATATTTAGAATCAGTCTTCTTGACTAGAATCCTCTATCACTTTGTGTTATTTTAAGAAAAATTATATATCCTTCATGAGCTTTAGTCTTCTCATGTAAGTTGAGTATTTAAAGAAAAAAAAGCATTTGGTTAATATCCAAACTACATAAGGAACTCCTATAATTGAGAAACAAAAAATATCTATTAATCCAGTTAAAAAATGGGCAAAATGCTTGATTGGGCATTTCTGGAGAGAAGACATGCAAATAGCCAACAGGTATCTGAAAAAGGTGCTCAGTATCACTAATTATCAGGGATATGCAAGTCAAAACCACTGAGATTGGCATACACCTGAGAAGGGCTTTTATCAAAAGACCAAATTATAATAAGTACTAGTGAGGATGTGAATAAGAAATTACCTTTATTCATTGTTGGTGGGACTGTAAATTGATAAACCATTATGGCAAATAGTATGGAGAGTCCTCAAAAAATTAAAAATAGAGCCATCACAGTATATGTCACTCCATGTCTGTGTACATATTTAGAAGAATCAAATTCAGAACTTAGAAGAGTTATATGTATGCTATATTCATTGCAGCATTATTCACCATAGTAAGACCTGAAAACAACTTTAGTCTCTTACCTGTGGATAATGGGTAAAATAAAAAATGGTGTATGCATACAATAAATAGAATAATATTGTAGAAAAGAAGGCAGTTGTGCTACATTGGACAACATGGATGGGCATGGAGGACATTATGTTAAATGAAATAAGCCATTCATCAAAGGACAAATACTATATAAGTTCATTTAGATGAATATCTTGAATAGATTCATTGAAACAGTAGAAGGTTGGCAAGGCCCGAGAGGAGGAGGAAATGGAAAGATGCTGTCCAATGACTATAAAGAGTGTTATGCAAATGAGCTCTAGGTATCTCGTCTAGCATAGTACCTATAATGCTGTCTGTATACTTAACGTGATATCTCCCCTATTAAATTTTTTAAGTATTTTTTAAACAATCTCTCTCTCACACACACACACACACGCAAACAACAACAACAACAACAACAACAACAACAAACCCAAAACACCAAACAACCCAAAATGAAACCAGAGAAACAAACACAAATTGACCAGAGGAAATATTTGGAAGTGGTGAGGTGGTGAATGTTTGTCCTATACCTCAATAAAGCTATTTCAAAACAAAGAATAAGGATCATAAACTAAAAATATTGGAAGTACTCTATAGACAGCAATCATTTAAATAGAAATTTAGATCTTTGTCAAGATAGGGAAAATTATTATTCTTTATATACTTTACATTATCAAAAATAATTTACATCATCAAGGGTAATTTACATCATCAATGATTATTAAACTTTTGTAAAAATGTTTATAAAATTTTTAGCTAAACATAATAACACCCAAAATATTCTTATTAAGGGACTACTATGAAATTATTAGAGGATAGATGAATGAGGATCGTGGAGACATGAGGTTAAGAGATTAGTTATATGGAATGAGGCCACTCTGCTGACTCCCCACATGTTTTCTTTTCCAAAAAGCCATCTTCCTGCAGCCCTGCCTGGCCTGAGTGGACAGGGCATGTCGCAACTTTCAACAAACTGAGGCAGGGAGCGAGGGTCTGGCAGTCAGTGTAGGTAATGAATAAGGAGGTTGAGAAGATGAGGGTTGGTTATCAAAGCAAAGACAATGCGTTGCTAACAGCTAACACCACTGGGATGGCACTTTACAGCATAAGGAGTTGCTGCTCCTTCCTACCCTTAGGCACATATATGGAGAAGAATGAGAAAGTAGTTCATTCTGGGGTCTATAAAAGAGCAAGATGTACCCACTCCAGCTCTGGGTCCCCTTCTCTTCAGAGAAGAATCCTGCCTCTGTGTCTTTTAAAGTAAACATGCTTTCTACACTTGCCTTGGTGTTTCTCGGGTATTTAATCTTCAACACCAGTGGGACAAGGACCAATCCTGATCTACAAGACTGGTATCAAAATGTTTTAATGCATGTATATATTATGTAATGTTTAAATCAGGTTAAACCCATCAGTCCCCTTAAACATATATATTTATTCTGAAAACTTTCAAAATCCTGTCTTCTAGCTTTTTAAATGCATAGTAAGTTATTAAATCATCTGCAGTTTCTGTCCTGTGGAATAGCATACCAGAAACTCTTGCTTCCAAGTGTAACCTAAGTACCTGTTTTCTTGACCAGCTTTTTCTTGTTCTCCTTCCCCTGCCCCCAAACACTGTCTCTGGCCTGTGGTAACTACCAATTCATGCTTAACTTCTGTAAGGTCAACTTTTAGATTCCACACACGGTTGAGAAAATGTGGTATTTGTTTCTGTTCCCAGCTTAATTTACTTTACACAATAATTTCCAGTTCTATCCATGTTGTTGAAAATGACAGGACTTCATTTTTTACAGCTAAATAGTACTCCACTGTGTCTGTGCCACATTTTCTTTATTTATTCACAGTTGATCAGTTGTTTTCGTATCTTGACTATTGTGAATACTGCTGCAATGTACATAGGAATGCAGCTATCTTTTTTTTCCAAACTATTTTTAGTTGTAGATGGGCACAATACCTTTATTTTGTTTATTTATTTATATATTTTTTAATGTAGTGCTTTGGATTGAACTAAGTGCCTCAGACATGCTAGGCAAGTGCTCTACCTCTGAGCCACAACCCCAGCCCCAGCTGTTTCTTAGTGTACTGATTTCATAAAGATCTGTTTAAATGGGAATAAAAAAAAAACTTTTAGAACACTTTGGAGATTACTTGAAGGATACGCTATGTCCTTATTTGGTGACTGTGTATTGTCATTTTTCCCACCTGTTAGGGAAATAATGAGCTATTTCAAAAGTATGAAATAAGATGAAACTTCTCAGTACTTTGAAGTAAACATGGATATTACATCTCTATTCTTTTGAATAGTGGATTATTTAGGATTCTTTAGAGGAACAGAACCAACAGAATATATATGTGTGTGATTACAAAAATGGGATGTATTTCATTGGCTTACAGGATCAGAAGCTTAATAGTCCCACAATGGCCTTCTGCAAGCTGGAGACCCAGAGAAACCTGTAGCTCCTCAGTCCAGGCAGCTGGAGCTTCAGAAGAGGCATCAAAGATGCAGCTTCAGTTCCGTACCAAAGGCCTGAAACTTCCTAGGGAGTCTGCTTGGGAAAGTGAAGGAGCAGGAGTCTGAGTTTCTCTGGGAATCACACTAGCAATTGGAACATCTGCTCAAGAATAATAGCCTTTGCATCTGTTTGGCTTCCTCCTCCTCTTTTTTTTTTCCATCCAGTCCCCAACCTATTAGAAGTTGCTGCCCACCTTAGGCTGAGTCTCCCCTTCAGCTTGACTCTGTCATGCCCATAATTCCCGGAAACAAACTCATGTACACGCCAAGAAACTAATTTTAGGCATCTCTTAATCCAATCAAGTTGACAATCTGGATTATCCACCAGAGTACATACCAAAAACAAAAAGAACGTTCATTCAGTAACAAGATAATCGCATTGCTATTACTGTTTATTATAGTGCTGTGGTTATCCTTTTGTCTAATATGTGAGATTATTTTTCTTGCATTGAATGAATCCATATTCGTTCACAGATGTGTCATTGTGTTGTGTGTGTGTGTGTGTGTGTGCATGTGTGTGTGTTTCATCCTTACTGTGCTTTCCATTCTGTTACTTCCAGGTTTATTAGAATTGTGTGGTAATATGGAGTAAATTAAACTACAAAAAAAAGACTTTTTCAAAGCTCTAACTCTTTATGTCTCCTTTTATTTCTTTCTGTGATGTTAGCAGCCATGGAAAACCATTACCTAAATATATTTATTAATTATTACTAGCAAATGGTGTTGCCTAATTCAGTCATTCCTTCTTAATTTATTAACTGGAATATTTCAATAAGAGAAATGTCCTTCATTAACTGTTTTGTTGTGTAGAAGTAGTTCATGGAGAAAAGGATAATAACATATTTTACTCTTTTCAGTTTACTTAACCAGTTTTAAAAATGTTTTTCTGACATCCAGCAAAAGTTAACACTAGGTATATAGTCAATTTGAATGCATGGATTTAAGCATATGTGAAGTGTTTCAGTCTCTTATGGTCATTAACCTTGTATATGCTCAAATTATTTATTTTTCATCAGTGGAAGCGTATGAAAGTTGATTGCTAAATCATTTTGTTTTATTTTCATGTTGATATTTTCCCTATTTTCTGGGATGTGGGCTCTGAAATACCACCAGTGAAGTTGGCAGACCAAAAAAGAAAAAAATAAGTGAATCTGATCAAGTCACTAGATATAGATATATCTACCAATCTAAAGAAAATGGAGGAAATGAGAGAGTTGTTCAGTGGTATTTCATGATCAATTAATAAAACCTGGAATGTGGGACAAAACAACCTTTTTTCCCCTAGGAATTTGATTTAAAGTAGTGAAAAAAATAATTATTTAGTCATTAAGGGAAATACATAATAAAACAACAAAGATACTTTATAGCACCTCTGTCAGAACATCTTTAAAAGGAATTGGCTAATACCAGGGCCTGATAGGTGAAGAAAATGTAAAACCATACATTCTGCTATGGGGTATGTAAAATTTTGTGGCCATTTTGGATCCAATTTGACAGTTGTTGTTTTTTTTTTTGATAAGTATTCTCTGTATAACTCAGTAATATATCTCCTAGTTACTTCCCATGTAATAATGAAATAGGTATTTTAAAACTTTATACATGAAAATTCATAGTGGCTTCATATACAATTTTCCCAATTAGAAACAGTCCATATGTTCATCAAAGGGGAATTACATACACTGCAATCATTGTCAGAGTAAAAAGGAATTAATACATGAAGCCACATATATGGATCTCAAAAGCAGAGTGCAAGAAACAGGCTCAAAAGGCAACATGCTATATGATTTGAAATTCTGGAAAAGAAAAAATTATAGGGACAGCAATCAGACTAGTAATTTCCAGAGGATAGTATGGGAAAGAGATTCACTATAAAGAAAGGGTCACAAGAAGTTTGGGAAATATTTTATAATATATATAATAATTGAAATATTTTATAGCCTGATTGTAGCCATGGTTAAATGAATGTGGGGGCTTGCACAATTCATAGAAATGTGCATTTTAGAAAGGGTGTATTTTATAACAAGTAAAACCAATAAGTAACTGGAAAATATAATGGGAGATTTAATAGAGGAATGCCAGCTCATTGTAATATATAGCATTTATTTGGAGTTTGATTTCCTGTTGTTTTGAGACAACAAAGCATATTAAACATTGACTTAATATTTGACATTAAGGAATTATTGTCTATTAATTAAGATATAGTTAATATAAAAGTATTTTAGAAAATAAATCTGAAATTTTTACAGATGCAATGATATAATTACTAGAATTAGTTTCAGAGAAATCTTTCAGTGGAAGACAAGGTAAACACACATAGATAAAACAAGATTGACCATACAATTGGTAAATAATAAAGTCAGGTGAATATTATATGAGAGATCATTGAGCTATTATCTCTTTTGAAATAAGTTTGGAAAATTCTACAATAAAAATTAAAAAATTATAACTTAGTTTTACAAAAGAAAATGTTTAGTACCGGTATTCTGCAATGAATAAATGTTATCACAGAAACTTAATGATAGTTTCATATTCTAAAGTTTATTAGTAAAATGTACCATATAATGCTACTCAAGTGAAGCTATGGAATCCTTACAAAGACACTAAAGAGTAGATGCCAAACGTCATAATCACATTGGCATTGTAATTTTTTTTTGAGCTCAATAAAACCCACCTTCTTTGAAAGATTAACTGAAATTAATGATGAGATATGAAAGCATTGTTTCTCAGTGTAACCCATGGCCTACATACTTCTGTGGGGCCTGGGAATTAATAGATGAAAATATAGGTCTGATTATATCTATATTTCTCTCTATATATATATTCTTTCTTTCTGGAAATACTGGAAACATCACAAAATCTCTAATCAGGCAGTCTCCAGCCCCTTCCAACATTGTTTCCAATCTCCTACTTCAAAATAATTTCCATTATTAGTCTCCAGAAAATGAACAACTCTTTTTAGTCATGTCTCAGTTACTTTATAGATGGTTTTCTAAAATAAAAAAAAAAAAATTTCACTACATGTGATTGAAGACCTTTGTCTGGCCTAGCTCAAGCTTTATGTCCTTTGTGAAGCCTTCCTGAGCTGCTTTCTCAACCTTAGTTCAACTTAATTGCAAGAGTGCTATTTTAGAATTTTAACAGAATATGCGCTTACTATTTGTTTACATGTCTGCCTTGTTTTAAACCAGATGGAGTTACTTTTTGTTACAAAAAAGGCACATAATTTTTGTTTTTGCATCCTTTATTAATTATTATATATCTAGTTATAATGATATAGTCTACTTTAAAGATAGCAGTTCATACTTTGCTGATAACACTTAAGGATATTTAATAACATAAAAACAGAAGTTTGTTGGCATTAATATAATTTTTTTAAAAGTATAAATAGACAATAAAGTGGAGATACACAGAGGTGGTTTTATCATTCAATATCTGCTTTAAAAGGCTTCTAAATAGTTTTTAATTACATTTAGGTTTTACAATGCTGAAATAAGTATGTATATTATTTTAAAATTATCACTATTTCATTTATCAAATCATTGATATTATTATATGCTAATATTTAATATGTAAAAACAAGTAATAAAATTATTTGGGCTAATGTGATAAATAATAAGGGTAGGTGATATTGATTTAAATAATTTAACATTTTTACAGAAGTTGAGAAATTCATCCAAGTTTTATTTATTTAATTCCAGTTGTGTTGCTAGATACGACAACTGTGCTGGGAGAACTAGGATGGAAGACATATCCATTAAATGGGGTAAGTTTAAATGTCTTTTAAAAATTATCATCCTTGTTAAGGTCTCTTGTAAGAGTTGAAGGAACAGTAGACTTTTGGTTCTATTTAATATGAATTTTGGCTTATCACTTAAATCCTATAGAAAAGATTAAAATATCATTAAACTGGTGATTGAAGGGGGTGATTCTAAATTAATGATTTAGAAGCCTTGCTCCTAAATTACATCTTATCCCTTAATGCTGTGTTTTATACATTGTAACACTAGAATTCTCCCATGTTTTCTTCAGAAATAAATTTCCATGTGTAGTTTCAGACACTTTTCTGTATGTTACATTTGTTAATCTTGTGTTTGTGCATAAACAAGCTCCAGAGTATCACAAATTTGGTTTTGAATAGAAAATATGTCTACTAATAAAGTATATGTTTGAACTTGACAAGATGATGTACTGTGTTCTTAGCTGGAAATAGTTGATTTTGAAGGTTTATTGGGATGTTTGATTTACAAAATACAGTTTTTCATGTACTGACATTTTTGCTATGGTTGTAGTTGACTTTTCATTTTGGCCGGTTTTGCATTTTCAAATTGCAGTGAATTTCTACATCTTTTGTTGATATTAGGCTAATATAAAAGAGTGGTTTGTGAAGTTTTTACTTGATATTTTTCTATTTAATTAAACTATTCAATAATAGGAACAAATGTTTCAACTATGCTTGAGTTAATCTTTTTTCATAGAAACTGTATTTTCGCATTCATGATATTCTTTGTTCATAAGTTTTTCATTGCTTCTACCACTAAATCTGAAATTTAAATTTGAAAGGAAAAGTTGATATTTTTGGGAGGGATGTTTACATATTGCTGTTGAAATTTGACATTTTATTTCATTAAAACATATATTTTCAACTCATAAAGCTTAGCATTAACACTTTATCATCCTATTTCTTATAGATTTATGTTCTGTATTTTTTCAATTTTCATTTTATTTCAATAAAATGCTCATCAGTCCATTTCTGAGAAATATATCTGTAGAAGTAAAATTATGCTTTTATCATCATACTCTTCCATGAAAATTAATAAACTTCAGTTTTGGGTTAAATAAACTTTGAGTTAATAACATCAGTTAATTAGGTATTAAGTGGACCATGTTTATCATTAAGTAATGAAAAAAATGAATGAACATTTCTTTTAGAATATCATTCCAAGGTGTGTGTATGCTTATATACATATAATCATAAGAGATATACATCTATCTATCATATAGATATTCACAATGTATAAATATATACATAGATGTAATTTCTACAGTATACAAAACGACTTATAAACACTTCCAAACATTAAGTAGTGTAAAGCCCTTTTTTCCATTTTCTGAAACAAATGAGAAAAGGCAATTAGAGACTTTATTCTTGGCCTCATGTAGTCAAAGCCAGGTATCACATGAGGAACAGACTATATGAATTTGTTCTAGTGTCTATGTACAGCTTGATCATGCTTCATTTTTGAGGAAACTGGTAATGCAGAGACTTAGAGAATCACAAATGAAGTTGCTGCTGTCGGTCTTGTGATGAATTTTCTCTGGATATTATGAAGTAGATTTGGGAGTTATGGAAGAGAGAGGGCAGGATTGTCAGGAAAGGAGCCACTTAGCTCATGGTTTTCTATTTTCCAGATACTGCCCTCAGCGTATTTTGTTTTCACAATGGCCTTTTGATGTGTGTCCTATATTTATTTTCTTGTCAGAGAATTCTAGTTTTAAAAAAGAGTGAGGAATAGAAAACACTAACAAATTTTGTAATACTAATAGACAAATGGTGAATGGTGGAATATAAAACTAAGATATTTCTGACTCTAAACTTGTGTCTTTCTGGTGAGTCTGCTAAGAAAGAGGCATGAAATCTTCATGAAAGACCTTTAACAAATGTGCAGTCTTTACCTAATTGATTCATATTTCTTTTCTTTGATACACTTACACAGACACAAACACACACACACACAATATTTACAGTTGGGACACTACTTAACTATTACCAAGAGGAAAGAGAGAAAGAATAGGGGGATGAGAAGAGTAAAATCGAAAATGAATAGATAGAAAAGATAAATAGAATGAAGTAGGAAAGTATTTGATGGTTATGTTTTATTGGACATTTGCCACATGCTAGACTTCACCTCAAAACACTTTACTCAGATCAGTCCTGTACATCAAATATAATTCATTCTCATTGGTACATGTGGAAATTGAGGACTCAGGTGCATTAAATAACATTCACAAGGTCACAAGGCTAGGAGGTAGTTCAGCAAAAGTCCTAAACCAAATATATCCTAATATTGACACTTATGGATGGTCATTTCACAGCTAGTTACTTTTTATTTCTTCTAAGATTCTAACAGGTAAAGATAAAGGTCCATGACCAATATATTTAGACTGTGGAGGGAAAAATAACATGTGGATTCAAACTTTAAAAAGTAAATAACTAAACCACGTTAAAATGTTATTATTAGTATGGGCTATAATACTTTTAGGTTATCTCCCAAATAATAACCTATATTTACTAATTGAGAGCAGTAGGACTATTTGAATATAAAAGCTCCTGGATATATTTCACAATATATGTGGATGAAACTATATAAATTTTAAGGTAAGATCAAGGGAATTCAAGGGAAAAAGTAAAATGGATAGAAAACAGTGTTAAAGAAAATGTACAATTTAAATTATCTTCTAATAAGGAGGATAGATTACTGGTAAGTATCAAACTTAATGTTATTTATAGGCTAAAATAAATCAAATATATGAAATATGTCAAGAGCTATGTAATGTTTTGAACAACTAATAATAAATAAAAAAAAATAAAACTGCTGGTCCAAAAAGATGGACCCAGGCACAAATAACTCAAAAAAAAAAAAAAAAAAAAAAAAGAACTAATAAGTAAGAAGGAAGAACTTTGAAAAAAGACTATTAAAAATGCCAAGAATGAAAATAATCTAGACATCAATGTAGCTTAAATGACTTATAAGATCTGTGGGAACCATTTATTACTATAAAACATTTAAACAATGACATCAGAGTAGTGACCAGTAGGAACAGAGCTGCCTATGAGACCAGAGGCTTGGTGAGCAACAAAAGATTATCCTTAGGTTTCAAAACCTGATCTGTGCTGAGTTTTGAATCTTCTTTGTACAGGCAGATCATTATCTCCCATTATATTTCTTTTAAAATGGGAATATTTATGCTATGCCTATTCCACAATTGTATTTTGAGGGCAGATAACTTGTTTTCTGATTTCAGAGGCTCACAGGCGGATAGGAATTAAGTATAACCAGTCTTTTATCCATACCTAATTCAAATTATTTAGGTGATATGGTTTGTGAATTTTTGAGTTGATCATATCCAAGCATGGAAATATTTCTTAATATATTAGGTTTTTTGAATTATTTCATCAGAGTTTTGTAGGTATTCTAATGTAAATCTTGATTTTTGTGTTTAATGAATGGTATTTGGTTGGCAATGGACTTTTGTATATTAACTTTGAATCCATCAACCTTGTACTAATTGCTTATAAGTTCCATAAGCCAGCTGTTTTGAGAATTGTTTCAGATCACCATTTTACTTTTGTCTTCCCAATCTGTATATCTTTTTTTGAAGGAATACATATTTTATTAAGAAAGTATGGGTAAATTAAAATTTTCATATTTTTAGTGGAAAATATTTGCTGAAAATAAAAGTGAGGTCATTTGAGCCAATGTAATTTCACAATTGCTAAATAGCACCATCCTGCTAAGATAAAATGATGGAGGTCTAGTGAACCATTGATTGGGAAAATGACTTTAATTTCCTATTGTTGAGTTAGTTAGGATTTATAGTATCATGTTAAAAAGGGCAATGACAGGGAATATCCTGGCTTTTTCCGTGATCTTAGTAGCAATGCTAACCCTAACTCTTTTACCCTAATCCATTATTAAATTATCTGTAGGTTTGTTTTAGATTTGCTTTAATCTGGGATATTTCCACTGTAGTCTTAGTATGCAGAGATTTTTTTAAAAGTCATAAATGGGTATTAACATCTTGTGAAGTGCATTTTTTCATGTGAGTCTTCTTTTTTAAATCTTTTGGTATGATAGATTATATTAAAATTGACTTTTTTAATGTTGAACTAGTTTCACATAACTGGCAATAATCCTACTTGGTCATGATGAGTAATTTCTTTTATGCAATGTTAGATTTTATTTTTGAGGATATTTGTATCTATGTTCATGAGAAGTGTTGGCCTATAGTTTTGTCTTCTCATTATGTCTTTGTCCAGCTTTGGGATTAGATTAATGCCGGTCTCATAGAATGAATTAGAAGGTATTACACCTGATTCTGTGTCTGTAAGAGATTGTAGAATCTTTAACTGTTTTGTAGAAATCATGCATGTACCCATTTGACTTGGTGCTTTCTGTTTTGCAATGCTACTATTTTTAGTCATTGAATCAATTTCTTTAATGTATATAAACTTACTCAGTTTTCCTATTTCTTTTTGTGTGATGTTTGGTGGATTGTGTCTTCAGGGAAGTGTTCCATTTTATTTATGTTGTCTAAAATGTGTTCATAGAGCTATTCATGATGCCCCTATTTATCCTTTTAATGTCCAGTGGATCAATAGTGATGTTCCTTCAATACTTGCTGAGATTAATAATTTGTACTCTTTCTTTTTTTCCTTATTTAGCTTTGCTAACAGTTATTGATTTTATTGAACTTTTCAAAAGACCAGCCAAAAGTTTCTTATTTATTTCTTCTATTCATTACTTCCTTTGTTATTTTATTTTCTTGTATTTGAAGATTATTTCTTCTACTTACTTGAATTATATTTCTAGTTTTCTAAGCTAGAAACTCAGATTATTGACTTTAGGTATTTTTACTTGTCTAATATTTGCATCCAACGCTATATATGCATTCAGCACTATAAGCACTGCTTTTGCTGCATCTTTCTTATTTTGATAATTCTATTTTAATTCTCATTTAGTTCCATACACTTTCAAATTTATTTTGAGATTTCTTCTTTGAATCATATGTTATTTGAAAGGCAGGAGGATTGAAAGCCAGCCTCAGCAAAAGTGTGGCATTAAGCAACTCAGTGAGATAGTAGGGGTTAGTAGGGGTTAGGAAAGGTGGCAGAATACAACAGTCATTAATATGGTATTATGTAAAAATGTGGATGTGTAACCGATGTGATTCTGCAACTTGTATTTGGGGTAAAAATGGGAGTTCATAACCCACTTGAATCAAATGTATGAAGGATGATGTGTCATGAGCTTTGTAATGTTGTGAACAACCAATGGAAAAAAATAAAAATAAAATTCAGATGTAAAAATAAAAATATATATATATATATATGAAATAGGGCTGGGGATGTGGCTTGGTGGTTGAGTGCCCCTGAGTTCAATTCCTGGTACCAAAACAAAAAAAATTTCCAAATATTTTGAGATTTCCCAGCTATCCTTCTGTTATTGATTTCTAGATAAATCCATTGTGGTTCGACAGTAGAAATGTATGATTTCTATTCTTTTTAAATTTTTAAAAAAATATTTTTTAGTTATACATTGACACAATATCTTTATTTTGTTTATTTATTTTTATGTGGTGCTGAGGATCAAACCCAGTGCCTCACACATGTGAGGCAATCACTCTGCCACTGAGCCACAACCCCAGCCCTCTTTCTTAAGTTTTTAAAGTATGTTTTATATCCAAGAATGTGGTATAGTTTGGTAAATTTTACATGTTAGCTTGAGAAGAATTCTGCTGTTGTCAGAAATGGTATATAGATGTCAATCCTATCCATTTGATTAATGGTATTGATGAGATCAATCATGTCTTACTGATTATCTTCCTGTTAGGTCTACCTATTTCTGACATAGAGATGCTGCAAACTCCAAATACAGTAGTGAAGTTTATCTATTTCTCCTTGTATCTGTATCAGTTTTTATGTCACCCTGACACTATGATATTAGGCATATATACAGTTAGAATTAATATGGCTCTTGAGTATAGACTACCTTATCATTATGTAATACCAATATTTACCCTTGATAGCTCTCTGTGTTCTGAAGTCTGGTCTATCATAAAAATATGGCCATTCCTGCTTTCTTAGGTTAGTGTTATCATAGTATAATTTTTTCACTCATTGACTTTTTTTATTTATATATGACAGCAGAATGCATTACAATTCTTATTACACATACCGAGCACAATTTTTCGTATCTCTGGTTGTATACAAAGTATATTTATACCAATTTTTGTCTTCATACATGTATTTGGATAACAATGATCATCACATTCCACCATCATTTATAATCCCATGCCCCCTCCCTTCCCCTCCAACTCCTCTGACCTATGTAAATGTGTTTATATTTCAGGTGGTTTCTGGTAGGCGGCATATAGTTTATCCTATTTTTTTGACACACTTAGATAATTTATATTTAATTCATGCATTTAGACCATTGACATTGAATTGTTAATTGATATAGTTGGATTAATATATAGCTTATTTATTATTATTTTCTATTTGGTGCCCTTGTTCTTCTTTCCTATATTTGTCTTCCACTCTTTTTCTGCCTTTTGGGTTTAGTTGAGCATTTGATATGTCTCCATTTTCTTGTTTTATTTTTTATTATCATATCAGTTATACTTCCTTTTATACTTTTTAAAGTAGTTGTCCTAGAGTTTTCAATATACATTTACAACTAATCTACATCTACTTTCAAATAACACTATACCACTTTATGGATAGGGTGGATCCCTTATAATGAAAAAATAATCCTAATTTTTCCCTTTTGCCTCTTGATTTATTGCTGTCATTCATGTTATTAATATATCAGCATAATATGATATATATGGCTATGTATATATATGTACATATATATACCTATTTGAGGACTTCACAACTATTATTGTTTTGAAAAGCTATTATCAGATCAATTAAAAATTTAAAAAATGTTTATCTTCACTTATTCCCTATTCAATACTTTTTAATGTGAATCAAAATTTCTAACCTATATAATTTTGCTTCTCTCTGAAGAACTCTTTTAACGTTTTTTGTAAGATAACCTTACTGGAAATAAATTCTCTCAATTTTGGTTTAATTGAGAAAATATTTCCTCTTCACTTTTAAAGGATAATTTTATAGCAGGGTCAAGATGGCAAAGTAAGTCTGTATTTCGCAGTTTCTCCGTGGTTCAATACTAAATCAGCTAAAATACCACTACTCAGCAAGGTGGGAGACTGAGGGAACTCACTGTTCATTAATTCAATATTGCTCAGTCTAAGTTAGAAAGCCCCAGAAATTTTGTTTCTTCAAACAGAGGAAAAGAAATAGTAGATTGGCACCAAACTATGACAGTACCAGGAACTAAAGAGGGGCGGGATAATTTTTTAAAAAAATAATAAATAAATAAGACAGAGAAACACAGCAGAAAAAATAGGCACAGAAACAGCCATAGAAGAGAAAGGCAGTTTGAACCTGGCTGGTTTAACTGATTCAGAGTGAGCTGGTGTTCCAATTGTGAGTGGAGGTTTAAGGCAGGGAATTATCTTATGGATGTCACATCTGAGCTTCCTGCTGCATGAAACCTGGAAATCAGAGCAAATGTAGCCTTACTGTTCTAGTTGACATTCACAGTGTGGTACAGGGTGGCCCTGGAAAAACATCATTGAAACAAGTTCAGAGAAATTGTATTTGGGAGGATTTGGATCGAAGATATGGAGGGAAGTACAATGGACTTTCTCATTGAGTTTGGTGTTGTGCATGACGAGCTGAAGAGAGTTGGCAAACCAAAGAGGCTAACATGATTAAGATGCAGGCATTGGGCCATAGAAGGTCACAACTTGAAGAACAGAACCTGCCATGCTCTCTCTCTCCTAGGGGATAGTGGTTAATTATATGAGTAGAATTCTTGAAAGGTGCCTCAGATCCAATGGTGTGCTAGTGTTTAACATGGACTAGGTCCTGGGGGTATGTTGATATAGTCTCTCTGAAACTCCACCTAAGTTCCAATCAGAGCTAGATGCTTAGCTGCCAAATCTTCCCATATAGAACTCTGCATCAGCCCCACCCTGGGAGTGCATCCATCTAAACTATCCAGAGTAAATTCCAATATTTCCCATTCCATGCTACCTTGTACTGGTGAGCAGGGACATTGAGGGTCACTTCAACCAGCTTTGATCTCAGGACACTCCAGAGGGCAACTTTGGAAACAATGAAAAAAACAAAGAAAATGTTAAAAACACCCAGACCTTGTACTCTCTAATGACTGCATCAGCCCAAGAAGAAATGAAAAGAAGTATAGACTAGCAGAAGTAGCAAATATCTATTCTTGTCCATAGATTCAACCACCCAGATAGAAACAACTCTCATTTTTCATTAAGAATTTGTTGTTGCTGTATTTGCTGATGGGTTTAACGCGCGGGCGCGCGCGCGCGCGTGTGTGTTTAGCACAATGAGATACTCAAAGTACTGAGATAAAAAAATTGTCAACTAAGAATTCTGAAACTAGCAAAATACTCTTCAAAGGTGAAAAAAATTAAAACACTCCCAGATATATCAAAACTCAGTTTTTTGCTCTACAGACCTAGAAGAAATGCTCAGAGAGTCTTTCTGACCGAAGTGAAAGGACACTAGAATCTAAAATAAGAAATTAACAACCCCAGTAAATGTAATTGTACAGATATACATAAAAATGATTATGAATAAACTTCAGGTTTGTCATTTCCTTTTTTCCTATATGATTTAAAAAAACAGTTGCATTAAACAATAAGATAACTGTGTTGTTGGGCACACAATGAATAACAACATAATTTGTGACAATAGCCGCAAAAGGACTACATATGATCAAAGTTCCAATATATTATTGAAGTTATGCTATCTTAATTTGAACTAGATTCATGTAAATTATGATAGTATTATTAAGAAAATGACTAGAAACATATAGTAAAAGAAGAAGGAAATCAAAATGACACACCAGAAATTTCCTACTTTATACAAAAGAAGCCAATAGTAAAGGAACTGAGGAGCACAAAAAAGACAAGACATACAGAAACAAAAAGTAGCAAACTGATGGAAGTCAATCACTCTTTATCAGCAATTATATTAAATATAGATAGATTAAATTCTCCTAGAAAAAAATTAGTAATTGGAGGAATGAATCTTTTATGATTCTGCAATCTTTGTAATGTTTTGAATAACCAATAAAAAATAAATAAAAAAATAAAATGACCAAAAAAAAATAAAAATAAAATGATCCCTTTGTATGTGATCTATAAGACACAGATAGGTTGATGTGAAAGGATGGAAAGAGACGTTTTATATAAATAGTAACAAAAAGAGAGCTGGAGTGGACATATTGATATCAAACCAAATAAAACTTAAGACAAAAACAGATGAAAGAGGTAGTACAGGATATTATAAAATAATAAAAGGATGACACTATCAATAAGAAGACACAAATATAAATGATGTGTACCTTACAACTGAATCCTAATAGCTCTTTTTATTATTGGTCTATTTATTTTTGACAAGTGTTCCAGGGGAAATTTTTTGGAAAAAAATAAATGTCTTTGCAGAAAATGACACTGGAAAATTAAATGCAAAAGAACAAAACTAAACTTTTGCCTCATGTCACCTACAAAAGTTCACTACAATTTGCTCAAACGCATGAATGTTTTAGAGCTGAAACTGAAAATCTTAGAAGAAGCCCAGTAAATCATTTGATTTTGAATTGGACAATATTCTTGACTATGACTCTAAAAGCTCAAAGAAGAGAAGAAAAATTTGGTTTCAACAAAAATTAAACTGTATGTTGTTAAAAATAACAAAGTGAAAAGACAGTTACAGTGTCAAGAATGGTAAATATTTGCAAATCATATATATATATATATATATATATATATATATATATATATATATATATAATTAGACTTATATTTAGAATATAAAAGTAATTTTACAAATCAATAGTAAATAAAAGGTAACCACAGTTTTTTTAAATGTTCAAAGTCTCTTGGAATAGATATTTTTCCAAGAAACATGCAACTCAGTGGCCAATAAATAGATAAAAAGTTGTTCAACATTGTAATTGCCAGGAAAATTCCATTCAAAACCACAGTAAAATTTTCTTTCATATGTGGTTGATAGGCTATAATTTTAAAACATCAGATAATAACAAGTGTTGATAAAGATATGAGAGATTAAAGCACTCATATGCTGCTGATGAAATTGCAAAAATGGAGCAGCCATTTTGGAAAACATTTTGGCAATTTCTCAAATGTTAAATATAGAGTTAACATATGAACCAATAGTTTTTCTATTAGCTATATACCCAAAAGAAATGTAAAGAAAATGTAAATGAATATTTACTATGATAACTTTATTCATAGTAGCAAAAAAGCAGAAGCAATCAAAATGTCCATCACTGATAAATGGATAAACAAATAAGAAATGGAACACAATTACCTATGAAAAGAAATGAAGTAATGATATATGGTGTTTACAGATTGACCTCCAAAACATACTAAGTGTAATAAAGCAGTTCTCAAAAACCACATATTGTATTATTCCATTTAATAGAAAATATGATTTGTATAATGTCTTAGCCTATTTTATGTTCTATAACAAAATACCTGAGGATGGGTAATTCATAAAAAAAGAGAAGTTCATTTAGCTTACATTTTAGAGACTGGAAGTCCAAGATCAAGCATCCACATTTGGCAAGGACCTCGTGCTGTGTTAATACATGATGAATAGCATTGCATGAGTACAACATGTATAAAAGAGAAATAAAGACAGTACTCTGAGAGAGCAAAACATATTTCATAATGACTAGTTCTCACAGTAACCAATTCAGTTCTGCCAAAGCAGAAAAGCATTAATCCATTCTTGACCCAGTTACCTTCTAATTGCCCATACATTCTAAAGGTCCAACCTCCCAACACTGACACATTCAAGACCATTTCTCCCAAGACCTTTTTTTTTTGGAAAACAATCATATTTAAATTATACAATATAATTTATTGAAATTACATGAATTGTATAATTTATATTAAATGGTAGTCAAATCTACAGAGATGAAAAGTAGATTAGCCAATCCTAAAAAAACAAATGCCAAATGTTTTCTCTGATATAAAGGTGCTGATTCATACTGGGGTTTGGAGGGGGATCATCGTGGAAGGATTAGATGAACTCTAGATAAAGCAAAGAGGTGGGATGGGAAGAGAAGAGGCATGGGGTAAAAAAATGGTGGCGATAGATATCATTACCCTAAGTACAGGTATGAAGATACAAATGGTGTGAATATACTCCGTGTACAACCAAAGCTATGAAAAATTGTGCTCTATATGTGTAATATGAATTGCAATGCATTCTGATGTCATATGTAACAAATTAGAATAATAAAAAAAGATTTTAAAAGTAGATTAGATTAGTGATTGCCTGGAAATGGGAATTTAGAGGAAAATGAAAACTGAATGATAAGGGATGTAAATTTTCTTGTGGCAATGAAAATGCTTTCAATTTGATTTTTTTTCATGGTTGTGTGACTGTGAGTATACTAAAAAACACTGAAATATATAACTTTAAAAATACGTGAATTGTATAGTATGTGAATTACATGTAAATAAAGTAGTTATTTTTTTAAAAAGTATATTGTGCGCATGGTGCTGTCTTTCTATGGAGAACCATGGAATAGCATTAAGTTCAAAGATGGGGCTAACCTTGTTTTTCTTTGATATATTTAGTTTAAGATGCTTTTGAGATACCCAGGAAGAAACCTCAGGTAGACAGTTGGAAACAATGATTTGTAATTCATGACTGGATATTAAAATTTGGAAATCAAAATTGTATATGGTTAGGTCAAACAAAATGTTCATATAAAAAAGTAAAAAATCACTAGGACTGAATCAGGAAAAAAAAATCCAACATTTAGTGAACTGAAGTGCATGAGGGTGAGAGATAAATGAGAAGAAATAATTAGATAGATCAACAGATGATAGTGTCTTAGGAGATGAGAGACAAACATTGCTGAATATTTGAGAGATGATGAACAATGCTGCATTGCAAAGAAGTCAACTAAGAAGTTTGACAAGTGTCCCATTAGGTTTAGTGGCATGGGGGCCATTAACGTTTGTAGAATTGTGTGCATATAAGGATAAGGAAAGCAGTTCACCCACAAATAGGCTGTATACTGAGTAATGGAAAAACTCTCAATGGGAGGCTTTCTAAAGAAGATTGGTTGTAATACAGACAAAGCTTAGTGCATAATACATGCTCCAGATTAAAAAGCATCTGAAATAAATCAGTGAACTATCCGTTTTCTTTCTTGTTGTACTGGTGAATGAACTCAGGGGTGCTTTACCACTAGGCCACATTCTAGGCCTTTTTATTTATTTATTTTTTGAGACAGGGTTTCACTAAGTTATTTAGGGCCTCATTAAGTTGCTGAGGCTGGCCAAGAACTTGCAATCCTCCTGCCTCAGCTTCCTGAGTAGTTGGAACAACAGGTGTGCACCACCATACCTGGCCTTCTATTCATTTTCTAATTACAAAACCCAATAATCCATCTTTTGCAAAAACACCACAAACTCTAGAAATTATAGTAAAGAAGAAATAAACTTTCCAAAAAGGCACAAATACATTTCCTCAGCCAAAAGTGGTAGATTCTGGTTTATCAGACAATTTGGCCTTCCCTGGATTTTCTCTTCCCTCCAAAGCAGTAAAACAGGCAAAATGTCAGGCTTCCCTTATTTAAGCCTTAGACAGATGGCCTATGATGATTCCAAACCATGATTTATTACATACACATATTAATTTACCTCTTCATCTGTCATTCATCTATTGAAAATAAAGAAGCATACACTATACTCTGAAGCATCAAAGTTACCTGGTTTGAATATGAGATATCTCCTGAAAGCTCATAGGTGAGAATTCGGGAATGGTCAGAGATGAAATGATTAGATTATGCTGCTGTGACCAAATCAGTGGATTAAGACATTTGATGGATTAAGGATTTGAAAGAACTACTTACTGGGTGGTAACTATAGTAGATATGGTGTGGTTGGAGGAAATAGGTCATTGGAGGGGTATGCCTTTAGGATTTGTATTTTGTCCCTGACAGCTCCCCCTGCACCCTTCTCTCTCCTCTCTCTCTCTCTGATTCCTGGCTGCCATGATTAAACAGCAAAATTCTCCACCACACACATCCACCATGATGTTCTACCTCAACTTAGGCCCACAGCCATGGAGTCGGCTGACCATGGACTGAACCTCTCATACTGTGAGCTCAAAATAAATTTTTGCTCCTCTAATCAGTTCTTTTCAGGTATTTTGGTCATAGAAATGAAAAGCTAACTAACACTAATCCTTAAATAAAAAATTTTATTCTCCTGTCTTCTCTTCTCACCACCAGAAATCGTTCTTTCACGTTTTGTGATGGAATGGCTAATACTTTTTAAACTTTTCCTCACTTCCAAGAAGTTCTATAAAAAAATATAAGATCTCAACTTTAATAATATTCCAGCTCCAAGAGGAACTTTTCATCTTAAAAATAAATCAGTGATATAAATTTTAAAAGATGAGACATTAAAAGTGAAATTTTAGTCATTATTTCAATGGTCTATATTCACTTATTCATCCAACAAATATAAATTACCTATTGTACTTTAAAACTAGTTGATACTGATTTTAAAAAATGAATTAGCTATACAAACCCTGACCTCGTGCTACTTATATATGTCAATGTGGGTGTGCCTGAGTGCCTAAAGGTACAATCTTGAATTGCATAAGAATGAATATTTCCACTTGCCAAGTAATTTTGGAACCCATTAAAATTTAGGAAATAAAAAAAATTATTTAAAATTTTGCTAATGTTTTTACCATTTTAAAACACACATTTAGATCATAGTAAATATTTGTGATAAGGAAGTCACTGAGAGAAAAATCTGATTTGTGGAAGGTAGAAAATTAATCAGAAGGACATTGCTGAGAACGGCAAAGAGAACAGAAGAAATGTGGCTTGAAAGTGGGAGACCAGTGGTCAAGGAGCCACAATTTTGGAAATGAACACAACCAGGTGCTAGTTAATACTCTTCATTTACTTGCAGAATATCAGAATGAATCCTTGGATATCATTATACCTTTTGTAATATTTGTTTTAATTTGCAAACATTTTCTTGGGGAATCAGCATAGTGTATGAAATTCTAACACCACTTTTGTATTACTTTGAAAATCAAGAGTGGTAGATTTGAGCTCCTAAACTTAAAAACCTTCAAGGAATTGGTATTAGACTACAAAAACTCTAAGGTTTGTGGTTCTGGAGAGAATGCATTCCACCTAAACCATTCAGTCATAAAACATCACTACAGGATATCCATGACTAATCGAGAGCCTCCTGTCTTCTGAGGAACTGTGATCAGGACTAATATACTGGTCTTCTCTTAGTCCTCTTTCAGAGCCTGCATACTATTCCTGGCTCATCCTACAAGTACCCAAAAGTTTGCTCCTCATTGGTAATGTGCTCCTAAGCGGCAATGCCTTTGCTCTCTTCTCTAGTAAACCCTCAGACCTTTAATACAATGATGTAATCCAGCTATTAATGCTAAAACCCATGAAATTAGGAATTACCTAAGACTCATGATTTTTCCAGAAGCTTTTACATTAAAATGTAACATCTCTGACTCTCGGAGGAATTTCCTTAATAAAACAGTTCTACTGAAGGCCCATAAGTATCTGCTACCTTGCCTTTGGTAAGTTTGGCCAGGCTAATTATTACAAAACTGAATGTCTTTACAGTACACATTTTATGAACAGAATTATGCATAAAACTCCATAGAACCAGAGAATTTATTATAATAATTTGAACTTAAGCAAAAATGCCTGAGGACAAACTTATGAATGCTGGTCTGCTGGATATTTCATCACTGAACTAAAGTGCTTTGGCCGTCACATATAGGAAGAGCTAAATCAAGAACTGCAACAGTGTTAATTGTCCTAGAGACACAACAATTTTCTCTAGCCTTCGAAGACATCCTTCACTACATGGGGTTACACAAGGAGTTCAAATAAGTCCAAACATGTCATCTTTACCTGGTAAGTTATTCATGGAAAAGTGAGCAAATACAGAATGACAGGAGATATTTGGATCACTGGGTGCCATTGAAATAAATATCTGTCAGTCATTGGCAATGGCTTTTAAAAACAAGCTGCATTTTACATCATTCAGTATAATAAAGATCACATCACAGCCAACATATTATCAAAGCTCAAAAACAAATAAATGTACAGCACACTTGCCAAAGGCCTTTTCTCAGGTTTTATTATTGCTGACAATAGAGCCAGTGTTGTGAGAAGCATGTTAGTTGGCCAATTCACACATGGCACGCTTTGTTCTCTGCCTGAACCTGCTCCTGCATGAATTCAGAACTAATGCTGTTTATTTTTGTTGTTATTATTAAACACAATTTGGCACAAATGAACAAATTCTGAACTCACTTACTTTCTGAAATGCTTATGAAATTACTCCAAGATAGTAAGAAAAAAAATTTCAAAATTTCTGTGCAAAGATTAAAACACCTAAGTGACGTGCCACTGACCTTGACAGTTTTTATTGTAGAGAAAGATGCTGCATTCTCAAGAGACACAGGTCTTGCCTAGACACAGGTACACAAGGAGTATGAGACACTGAAGGTCAAGAAGTGCTTGTGATAGATCCAAATCCTCAGCAAATATTGTTCAAGCAACCATTGTGGCCAGTACTCTGTGCTCAGCTCTCCAAGTACATACACATATATACAAGTGGGCTACATCAAAGATAGATGAGACAAATTTAAACATTGTGGAAATGGAGGACAAATGGAGTTGGATCCGTTTTTCTTAGGGACTTATTCAACCTGTGACACCAGTTTGTCATTTTGGATATGTCTCTTTGCTTTGTGCCTCTATTCCTCATATTTAGTATCCTTTTAACCAAGTTTGGCAGTATCCTCTAAATTAAATTGAACAACGTATTGAGTATCCCCTGTGAAAGAGGATTCACTCAACCATGTACAGAGATCCATTACTAGTTTTCCAACCAATCCAGTTTTCTTTTCTTCTTCTACTAATGTTCAATATTTATAAGGAGCATCCAAGTGTTTAATGGTGATTCAGGTTATGGTGATTTTACCCAAGCACATGCCATATAGTGGATAGCTTTATGAATATATCAAAAATTTAAATCCTCTTTTTTAATATATCCAGATTTTAAAACCTCTCCAAGTTAATGAGATAAATGATCTATCTCTCTGTTGCTACATATCTCATAGCTTCATGCCTCATAGCTAATTCTTCACTGGAAAAGTACTATGATTATTCCATTTAAAGTTGAGGAACTACTGCTATCAAGTGACAATCAAGGTTTGGCTAAAACACACAGTAAACTGCACAAGAAATGGCAAGAGGGTCTGAATTTGTAAAGGCACATTTCCAACCCTTCTGCTGCACTCCAGGCTTGGTCCATGTAGTACAGGGAGCCACAACATGATCAAGATATATGATCCAGTTTTATATTTTAGCTGCTCCCAACTTCTTAGGAAGGTAGCTTGAAAGACTCATTGTAAATATGCATTTCTAATACTTCTGACTGAAACTGAGGGCCAGTAATGCACGATATGCCAGAATCTAGAAGAAATTTCCAATAAGGAAAAGATAGATGGTGCAAAAGGGTCTCTCTGTGATAAACCAGGAGAATCTGGCTGACAGAAAGCAGGCTGTCAGCTCTTTGGCTCAGAAAATGTAAGAGAGGCACTGAGATCATCACTATGCTGTGGGTTGGAAATCTGGGGTTGAGAGAAGGAGTGAAGCCTCTAAAGTACTGAAATTCCTTCACTTCCACCAGTATTTCTCCTTCTCAATGTAGTCAAGACTACAACTTAAAACAAGCAACTGAGGGCAGAGGAAGCGGGTTTGTGGTGGTGACACATTGCATTTGGGGAGGGATAGTCTCTAATAGTAAAATACTGCAAAGATAAAGACAGAAAGAGCCCTAAAAACAGTGTGTTCTACTTTGGACTTTACTGAAAAAGTTTTCCTGCCTCTTGTCCACATTTCAGTTGGCTTAGATTTGAAAGGGAATTCCTATGGCAAGGGATTACAGGATGGGGTTAGTAATACAAAAAGCAAGGCAGGAGCGAGGATGGTAGAACAAAAGTGATTGGCTTTGTTATTTTGCCATGAACCAACCAACTGCATTTGCCATTATAGATCACTTAATCTTCTATTTATCTGCCCTCGTTTGTCTTTGTCTCATTCCCCTTCATTCAAACATACACAGTAAATACAATATGGTTTTGTTCTCTAAATTCTGAAATCAATTTTTTTTAAGTTGGTGGCCTAAGCAAGAATCTTCATGCAAATGTCATATGGAACATGTATACCTCTAAAGGTCCTTTTCAGATTCAGGTAAGGTTTCACTCAAAAAGTAGGTATGATGAACCAGCCCTGTTCACACATTTGTATATTTGTTTTCCTCCTCAGTTGAAAGAAATGTCACTAAAATTTTATTTTTTTTTTCAACGTGAGTGAGATGAGATTGTTTCAAATCATCAGGCAATGTTTAAAATATGATTTTAAGACAAATAAAATATTTAAACCATAAGGCTGGAATGTAAAACAATACCACCAAGATAAAAGAAAATGCTTGTTTATACAGAAAACAAACTTGATATTTTCAAAGAGAAAAAGACAACAGCTTTCAAAAGGATTTTAATATCCTTCCAAAGGCCATGTTAAAAAAAAAAAAGTGTGTGTTTTACCCTTTCTTATACTCCATATCCAAGCACTAGACTCCTGGAGGTCATATGCAATCTGATTGAGTGGAATCAAAGAAACGGAAAGGGTCACCTACAGAGTCAACAGAAAGTTTCTGTGATAAGTGGGCCACTGACCAGAGAAGTTTTAGAAGTGCTGCCCAGTTTTTGATCTTTTCTAGGTGGTTAATTTGAAATTTAAAGTCTATGAGCCTCATTAAAATCCACATGTTTCAAGGGTCTCTGTAGCAGGATTCACTGACACAAAATCTGCCCAAGATCAAGGACTCATCCCCTTTAATTGAGTAGTAATGAGGCTGCTTTGGGCATGGGTATTCCATGTTCAGAAAACACAATGGTGAGTTAGTTGAGCTCACAGCAAGTTTAAGTATTTTGGTAATCATGTAAAGGTATACCAGAGGTAAGAGATGGAAAAGATGACAGGAATTCTCAAATTTTAATTTTTCAAATATTATAGAGAATGGCATGCATGCATTTATTCACTACAATAAATAATTTACTGAGCATCAACTCTGCTAAGACTAAGTTGGCATATGAGTAAAATTCCTGTCCTTTGCACATTTATGTACTTATATACAAACAGTAACAAGTAAGTTACTATGAAACAAAGAGAAATAGCAGGTCTCCCTGCTTGCTCTGATGCCAAAACAGAACTTGAAGTATATTTTGCAATACTCGATACTAAACTAAAGCATGAATGTCAGATCACAACTTTGCAGGAGGAAAAACACTCAAAAGTCATTCCTAACGGTGAAGGAGTGGTGTCATGAGCATAGAGAGTGGGGAATGTGTTCTTAATACTTACTCTAACTATTTACATGTATTTCTCCTAAATATATAGACTTTACAGCAGACCCAGCAACAATAATGAGCTTCAGGAAGCAAGTGAGTTTGCAAATGGTGCAGGACCTTTTGCATGTCTCACCACATGGAGGGCATTTTCTTTACAATTCACACTGGCTTAAGCTTAAAAGTCTACTGTGTTTTTAAAATGTTCAAGACAGTCAGTGAAGGTGTTGGACTGAATTCCAAGTCTAATATTCCCCTGCTTTGTGAGCTTCTAACGTTCCACGACTTTTGTGATCTTTATTCCTGGTTTCCATTCTCCAAGTAGGCAAGACGGGTTTTTATTTGCATTCATCTGGACAATGTGTGTGCTTTAAAATTTCCATACCTCTACGACTGCTTGTGAACTGTGAAGCGAAGCGTCTGGAAGCTCTAGCAGTACCTGAACTTACAGAAGAGTCGTGCTTCTCGTTGGAAATGAAGAAAAGCTTCCAATAAAGATCAGAGGGTAAATGGGATGATTTTGAAACTTAACAGGTCTTCTTATTACAAATTCCTTGGGAAAGAGAAGGGCCTGGGGAAGTGGAGAAATGGGGGGAAGGGCAGAAATATGCCAAGGAGGAGGAGGGAAAAAAATCGAACCTATTCAAATTCTACAAAATCAGAATATAAAGATCAAAACTAGCCATCACTGGCCTTGCTCAAATTCCATTCTGAGACTTACTCATCAATATTCAGCATTTTTTTGCGATTATTTTACAGACATGATGTCATTGTTTCAGTGTTTTACTAATCACCAATGACACAATTGCCAGAGAGTAAAGTTATAATGTCGTGATGTCATGAGAGGAAAATGTTGACTGTCAAATTGTGGTGTTGGCGGGAAGGGATGAGGTTCAGATTAAGGTCAAGGCATTTGGCTTGAATTGTTTTGGTGAAACAAATCTAGACTTTTTTTGGGGGGGAGTTCTATACCCTAGAACCATATTTAAGAGGTCGTCATTTTATTATTTTAAAAACACATAAAGTTTAAGCTTCTGACATGGGAATCTTAGGGAAAGTGAATAAAACTCCAGACATTCCAACAAAAACCACCTTCTTCTTTTTGACCACTCCAGGCTCAGACATTCCTTGAGTTTCTTACCACAAAGCAGACCAGGCTGGCAAATGAGCCAGCGGGCTCTCCATCCTCCTGTGCAGTGTCCTACAACAGCTGCTCCCACAGGCACACTTCCCCAGGGGTGATGGATGTGCCCTCTGCCCAGGGAAGACCCAGGCAGATGCAGATGTTTCTCCATGAAGAGGTGATATGCATTTGTGATCTGAGGCTCAAAGTGCAGCTGCCAGTGGCAGTGTGATAAATGGAGGCCAAGCCTGTGAACATTCTTGGCCTTGCCATAGAAGACCTGGGGTGTGTAAGCCCCAAGCTCTTGATATGGACCCTTGCTTAATTGTTCTTTTTCTCTTCTCTTCCTTCATCCAAAACCCCAGTTCTCCTTTCAACTTATCATCTACTCACCTTATTTCATCTTCTGCCATAGCTGATCTAATTATGAGCCTGATCAAGGACAGATGTTTACTCCCCCCATAGGGAGGCAATTCAGTCTCTACTCTTCTGTAGCTTTCCAAATGGGACTTCTTTAAATTAATTTATATTTGGAAAGGTAGGGGAACTAACACAAAATCATAGACCCAGAAGAAAAATAGATACCCTGAACTCTTGCATGAAAAGAAATAACACCGACTCATTGAGAAGTCTTTCTTCCAGTGTTTCTTAATCCCAGCACTGCAGACCATAAGCGGATTTCATTAAATTGTACATTCTGTGAATTCATCAGCAGAAAAGGTCAGAATAATTAAGAATATTACAGATTGAAGGAGGTAAGTGACTGGGAACTCGGTTGTTCTGAATGCTGAATATCTCCTTTACTCAAAGAAATTCTCTGAAATCAGGCAAACTCCAAATCTAAAGAGACTTATGCCTCAGGAAATCCCTCCCCTGAGATGTGTGTAATTTTAACAGCAGGTACATGGTGCTATGTCTGGTGGGACGTATACCTGAAAACAGAATTGTTTAAAACTCCCTCATACCACCAACTAGATCCACTGTGAAGAGTTATAAAAGTACACAGTGAAAAGTCTCTGATAATTAACTAAAAAGAATAGATTGGAACAATACTATACATTCCTCAAACTTCACACAGCTAACAGGAACATGCTTTAGATAATCATGGCATTTTTAAGCAAATTAGTTTAAAAGAGGTCAAGATATGACTTTATTTGTTTAAAAATATAATTTAATTTGCTTAAAAATTAAAAATAGGATTCTGAATATAATGAGGCAAAAGGAAAATTTTAATTAAAGGAACAATCTAGATATAATAAAGTCATTTTTACAAAAACATAAATTTCACATTCCAAAAGAATGGGAAAATAATTTGAATTATTAGTGTTAGTTTAGGGCAAAACTTATTTTATTATTTAGAAGCACTGAAGTAGAATGCTTATAGAATTTGTAAAAAAAAAAAAAAAAAGAAAAAAGAAAGAAAGAAAGAAAAAGAAAAAAATAGGATATATGAGTACAAAGTTAACCATTTGACTGAAGTGGGGGCTGTGGGCTTCATTTTGCCTCTCTTTTTTCTATGACCCAAGGTGGTTCTTATAGAATCGAGATTTTTGTGTCTCTAGTACTTTCTTACAGATGAATTCTAAATTTACTTTCTGTGTAGAGATTTTCTTAGTTGTTTTAGTCTATAACATGCATGTTTCTACAGAGATGTGTCATAATCTTTAACAGGAATGTCCTATTGTAAGGCAAGGGGGACATAATTTCTAATACAAAATATAAATGGTATCAATAGTCTCATTAATCAGAATAAATAATATGGGATATTTAAAAAGTCAAACTTAATGTAAAAATGTATGATTTTTAAAAATGTACCAAATTTAAAGAAAAGCAGGATCCTCTGGGCCTATCCTGAGAAATGAACATTATTGTATCAGGCACCTGGATGGCGCTATTGCACAAGATAGTGAATATAAATAATGATAATATAATTTATATTTCAAAAAGTTGCAGGAAAGGAAAGTGCAGGTTTTCATCATAAGAAATAGTAAACATTTGAGGAGGTAGGTATGCTTACCCTGATTTGAACATTGCACAATCTGTACATGTATCAAAACATCACTTGGAATCCCACAAATAGGTATGATCTTTATGCTTTTATGCTCAAAGATAAAACTTTGAGAAGGACTCATCTAATGCAGAATAACTTGCTTAATTTATCTGTGTTTGTGCTTGTGCTTGTGTGTGTCTTAGCACTCTCCACTTCTAGATTAGGTACTCTAATGATATCATATGTTTTAGAAAGGGATGGCTGGAGAAAGTTATCGTAATATTGACAGATGCCTTTGTATTTACGATCATATGCTGTCACTTTTATAATAGTATCTCAGGAGACATTTTTGCTCATTAGATATTCAAAGTTTACATGTAGATAGTGACATGACTTGTTTCCTTGAAATGAAATAATTGTTCTTATGAGAGAAAGAGGGAGACAGAGAGAACCCACACCTCAGCCTCTTGCATTCATTGACCACTTGTTAATTCAGAATATTCTTGCTTAATTGTCAGTAGGCTAGGACATTATCAAACTATTATCATGAAGCATAATGCAATGCTTTTGCATTCTACACAAATGATTATGATCTAAGAAATTAGAAGGAGTGAAGAAGGGAAGGAAGGAAGAATTTTTTAAAAAGCATTAAAATACATTTTAAAAGAAGAAAAAATTCGCAAACTTCTCTTTATTTATTAGGTAGTCCTGGGGATTGAATCCAGGGGATGCTATACCAGTAAGATACACTCCTAGTCTTTTTTATTTTTTATTTTGAGATAGGATCTTGAACTTGGTATCTTCCTGCCTCAGCCTCCCAAGTCGCTCTTTCAGGTATCTTGGATTATAGGTATGTGCCAGCATGCTGGGCTATAAATTTTATTGACATTATTTCCTAATGTCCTTTTAATACCCAATAAGAAAGGTTTACATAAAAAACAACCCAATAAAAATAACTTATCCAAGACATGTGAGTTTCCAATCAATCTATATCCTGAGATAATATAGGGCTTGTACCAAATAAGAATTGCAGTTAAGGAAAATTTGGCTCTGTTTTTACTGCTTCATTAATAACTCTAGTTATTAAATAGTCTTGACCTTCATGGAACCCGAGTGTCATTCATATTGCTCTAAGAGAAATGAACTTGGAAATAAATTTCTTTCATCAAAATTTCCATTTCAAGTTCAGGTCATCTAGAAAATATTAATGCAAAGAGTTCACAAGCTCAGCAATGGTTTTGAAAATTCTCACTTTATGATAATGTTACAAAAATCAAAGGCTTTGACTAACCAATAGCTAACTTTCAAATATTTTAATTTCACAAATGTTTAAAGCTCAGAAACACAAAGTTATAAGCAAGGCAGATTGTTCCAGTAACTGAAGGATACAAAGAAATGGCCCAAGTGGGGTAAACCAAAAGCAAAGTCATTCGAAAACACACATTAGTTGGTTTGCTTATATCAGACACCCAAGATCCTCTGCTCTTTCCTTCTGCCTCCCAGGCCTATGTTATATCCCTAGCTTTGTGAGCAGCCTGTGGAATGAGCTCTGAAAACTTTGTTCAGACAAAGAATCATTTTTCAATTACCATGTACATTTGAAACACGTGCAGCAAATGCCAGCTTGTTAAGCAGAGATGGGGAGGAGAGGGCATGGCTGCACTTAGAGACCGGGGAAGGGATTGAAGAAGAACGGAATCTCATACATGGGCTTCTTGTCCAAGAATCACATTAGGTTGAGATGGTAGATGGAAAATGTCTTTGCTGGTAAGTCCAACATGCCTCTTAACAGGTGAAAGTTAATGCCACCTGTGGCTATATGTTTTTCTCTGATGCATAACTCTGGGTGATTTTATGAAGACACAGACATTGAAATGGGTGTGCATACAAATTCCAGTGATTGTTATGAAAGGTCACCATCCAAACCAGAGTCTCTTTCATCAGCAGTTCTGTATGATGATGGAGACAACCTAAGATGGAGTGGGGAATTTTGAAATTATAGTCATAGAATTCTAATTATACTATTTATTAAATGTCTATTTTTGGACACGTTTTTTTTTCAGCTCCATGAATATTTTCTCCCTCATTAAAAGAAAATAATTCTTGTAAGATTTTGCCTAAGCCTAAAACTGGGTTGATAATGTAAAATTACATAGCTCATGTCTTTCTTCGCTGTGAGGTGCCCTCACTGGTTTGAATGATTTAAAGTTCCTTAGAAAAGACTGGGTCTTCAATTTGTTTCATCTGCAGAGTGAAAATAGAATCATTACTAGAGGAATGGGAGCACTGGAATGACGTCTTTAAGAAAACAAGAGACAGCTAACAAGTAAGGACAGGGTTTCTACTGCTACTCAACATGTTTTACTTCAGGATATGCAAAGATACTAAATTCAAAAGAAACCTGGTTTTTTCACTTGTAGTATTAGGGATTTTATTTTAAACATGTTATCATTGCTGACAGGTCTGTGATGAAATAAGAATATTACTTATGTACCACATTTATTGATACATGTCACAGATTTCTGAAAATAGATACCCAGAAACTTAAAATTTCTTTCCTATTTTTCACTGTATATAAGACTATAATCTGCAACCAAGAATATGAATTTATAACATATAATATTCACATGAAAACATTCTATCAAAGAACTTTATGTAAAAAGAGGAAACTGGAAATCTATTCTGTCTTTAGTGTTGACAAAATAAATTTATCTTGTATGAAATAATATTGTGCATGAATTACAAACTATAAAATTTTCTGTGCCAATAATATCTGATCTTTGTACAAAAAAGTTCAATAGGCAATATAAGCACAGTAATTTTAAATATGTAAAACAAGCCTGTGAAGAAATGCACCAAATTATTCAAATTATTCTCCTTGAGTGGTTAAACTATGCAGAACATTTATGTTTCTCATGATTATAAAAATTATAAGTGGAGAAACTTAAATTTTAGAAGAAAAATAAGAAACACAGTGATTGTTTTGGGGTGTAGCTCAGTGGTAGAGCACTTAACGGGCATGTTCAAGGTCCTAGGTTCCATTATTCTCAGCACTCCCCACTACCAAAATAAAACAGTCTGTAGAAATTTCAAGTTTCAAAAACTATATCCAATTATAACAAAAATAAAATCATTTCATATAAGACTAGTGAAAGCCAGAAAAATTAAAATATTGTCCTTATTTTATATTTCTTATTAACAAACAGGTTATCAAGGCATGTGGTGTTATCTGACCACCAATTTCATCTGAGTTTTGATTCATGTTAAATTATGAAAATATGACAGTAGTACTATCAAGGAACACAATTTGACAAAAAAAACATTGCTTTTAAAAATCTGTCTTTTACTACAGATCCACGAATCAAGAAACATCACAGTTGTGAAACAGACAGGAGATTTGAGGAGCTGAACAGAGTGGGTGTTTTGTAGGCAAAAAAATTCTGAGAAAAGTAGACATGTGGAACAAAGAGCACACTGGTTGTTTCAAAGTTGCTTTCCTAATAGGGAAAAAACAGCAGGCTTCTTTATGCGGGCTTAGTCAGATTGCACGCCTTCTGATTGATTGATGTGAATCTCCTGGGTTTTTGTTTGTTTGTTTTTTATTTACTCTTCATTGTCCCATTTTACAGTTCCATTTGATTATGTGGCATCTTCCACTAGTGACTCCATTCTCTGTTAGTCTAGTCCATTGGGCCTAGTGTAGGAGCTGTCTAAAACTATGGCCTCCCATAAAATTCGTATAACCACAGTACCTAAGTCACTCTAATGAAAGCAAACTCCTAATGGAGCATTAGCAGCTATTCAGACTTATCCCCATAATAAGTTCCAGCTGAGTCTGGAGAGTCCCAGTCCTCTATATATCCATTATAAACTTTGTTTGGAATTGATGCTATCTGTATCATTTAGACCAAAAAAAAAAAAAAAACTGACTTTGGAAAAAGAATCATGTCATCTTCTCTGGATTTGAATCCCAGAGAGGATAAGATGGGTACCAGGAGTACAGCCATCAGGAACTAAGAGGATCAGGAACTAAGAGGATACTCGTAACTGCCTATGGAATCTCTACCTCAAGGAGAAAGAAGTCTAGCTACCTGAAATCTCCAACCTTAGTTCTCTTATATTCTCTCTCAGTCTATCTCTCTTCCTTATAGACTCCTTTAATCCTCCTCTTAGGGATCTCACTACATCATATTTTATAGATCAAGAATGGCTTTAAAGTAGGCACACAGCATTCTTCCAACTTACTTTGCATTAAGTCCCTGACATTTGGCATTTTTTACGACAGATATCCTAAGTTTATGTTACACATATAGAGTTAGTTTAAAGATCTGGAATGGATTTGCTAACATCCAAATTTATGTGTTGATACTTATTTTTAGTAGCTGTTAAATCTACCCTATAGTTTTAATTTAATTTACCTCTCTATGCCTTTTTCTTCATAAAGATACATCAGGTTCTGGGAGACAAGGTCCTAAGGGCAGGAGCTAGGTTTTACACTTTTCTTGTTCCCCTATGTTTAACTTGATCTCAGCAAGTTAGAAGCAGTCATTCGGTCTTACATCAAACCCCTATTGCACACCTCCTAGGTGATGTTCCAAGTGCTCTGGACCATGAGGAACAAGACAGAATTTGAGATTTTCCAGAACTTGAATTTTTATGAGAGGAGACTGATTTTTAAAAGACAAAGAGGCAGGGAATATACTCAATATTTCTTGGCGCTATACTGAGATGTGAGTAGGGCGATGTAAGAGTGAGTATGACTGTGTGGCTGGCCACCCAAGATTAGAAAGAACTCTTGGAAGAGTTTAGGTAAATATGACGAAATAGCGATGGATAGCAGGGTCCTCCCACATATGGATCATTGTGAAGCCCATGTCAGGCAGATGGGAGAGTTAGTGCAAAGTCCCAAAGATGAGAAAGGGCTCAGAGTAGTTGAAAAGCAGAAGTAAAAAACCATTGTGCCTAGAGCTTATTGGGGGAAAAGTAAACTGCTATGAGATGAGACCAGAGACATAGGCACAATAGAGCCCAAGCAGTGTTTTGTAAAGATGTATTTTGAGTCTCTTAAAATTCCTTTTTTCTAATATTAACTAACTTTTGAACTTTGGAAAATAGAGATACTATCCACAAGATTTGATTTCCCCATCTTGAAATTAGTAATATCTATCTCACAAAATCTGCAGGTTAAATAACACAAAATATATGTGTGAATGTCACAAAGTTCCTTACACTTGCTAGAAGTTCACTTGTTCAATTGGAATTTTGTACGATAATGAGGTATTTCTCAACACCTGTAAAGTAAGTAGAATAGCATGACCTTAATATAAAAAAAGAAAAAAAATGCATTCAAAGATGAACTACATAGCTTTGAAAGATGGAGCGTAATGATAAAAATAGAGTAAGAGGTAGACCTATTGGACTTGGGAACGTTAGAAAATGGGTGAGCAAATTGCTTTCCTCTGTTTAAGAGCTACAAACAACAAAAAATAAAATAAACCAAAAGAATATTTGTATACAGAAGGTAGAAAAGAAAAGGTATTAATTTCTTTTTAATTGTCCCCTCAACAGAATGGCCCAGAAAGTACAAGTCTTTGTAATCATGAAATATTTGTTAATATAGTCATCTGTGAAAACTCTGATTTGGAGGAACAAAGGAGTTCTCACACAAATTATGAACACAAGTATAAATTAGTTACTTTCAAATTTTAGTTCTTCTCTTTTATACTAGAGAGGAAATATTCTTAAGGCAAGCATCAGTGACTGGTTGGATTTCCACCAACATTTTTCTGGCTTACCATGATTGCCTTTGTTAGTAAAGAAAATTCCGCAGCAAGACAGAGATCAATGAACATCCAGGACCAGCCCATCCTAGTAAACCCCTCAAAGCTATGGATCCCAGGCTGCTGCAAACCTCAGATTCTTAACATCATGTTAAGATGTTGCATCATCTTACTGTGAATCTTTTGACTTGAACATAAAAGGTTTTTATGGTACTGCATTGGTAGAGACAGGTGTGTAGTAACCCCCAAAGCCCCAGCAACTTGAGTATTAGAAGACACAGAAGGGCAGTCTCTTTAGCCTCCTATAGAGTTAGTAAAGAACCTCACTATGTGAAATAATGTCCAGGAAAATTCCAGCAAAGAAGATGAGAAAACTATCCCAATGAAATATTATATTTATTATATTATATTATATAGAAATCAGAGCATCCTCAGCCTTAGTGATTATTTCTTGTCTGTAGACCTCATCTTCTCATTTGGAAAATGAAGAGAGAGGCTGTATCTTCACTGAGATTTCTTCCACCCTGTACCCTCTGTTTTTACAAAATGAGGCAGACACACATAAAGAGGTTCTTTTGATATTTGTGACCTATAATGCTTTTTGTTTTCGCTTGTTTCAAACTTCAGAGAAACAAAAGGACATCCACAATATGTTTTAAGGCTTCTGAATAAGGTTATGCTACAAACATTATCATTGTTATGGTCAAAAGGAAGATTTTACTGAGAAAATTTGATTTGATTCTACTGATCCCAAAACTTTGTCTTTAAACTTTTTTTTTTTTAGTACTAGGAATTGAACCCAGAGCTATTCAACCACTGAGCTACATCCCAAGCCCATTTTATTTATTTGTTTATTTATTTTTAAGATGATCTCACTAAGTTGCTTAGGGCCTCACTAAGTTGCAGAGGCTGACATTGAATTTGTGATCTCCTCCTATGCCTCAACCTCCTGAGTCAGTGGGATTACAGGTGTGCCTCACTGCACCTGGTACCTTAGCTAACTAATGTCTGAAATTGTGGCAGGATAAAATTTTTGTTTATTTTGGTAGCTGTTGACTTAATGTTTAATGCATTTACAATGCATTCGATTTTTCAAGTTGCTCTTCTATTAAAAATATTAAGATTCTTTTGTAATTCTAATTATAAAAAGCTATGTTATAAAATTCATAATTTAATATCATATAAGTACTTTATTTTACACATTTGAAGTGAACTTATTGGATATATGAGAAACATAAGAAATATTTCAAGACACCACATATTTTACATATATTTAGACAGTAAGAGAAAATGAAGCATATTTCATTCAACTCATCCAGTGGAGGTTATCAGAATGAGAAGCCTGGTGGATATTAATTTACACTTCTTCTGTTTTTATGCATACAAAAATGCATAAAAATGTAGAACATATTCTACAAATATGTTCATGTTGTCATATAACTTTTTTTGTACTTAAACATTTGTCATGAAAAGATTGCCTTTATCCATGGCCCTTTTAAATAGCCACAGAGTAATACATCATATGGATATACAACAATGATTGAATTTATTCAATGGATTAGTTAAATTTTTCCAATTGTTCTGATGAACAAGATTGACTGGACACCTGTGGATATACCATTGCATACATGAGTTAGTACTTCTGTATAATTATCGTCAAGAACTGAAATTTCTGAATAAGAAGATTGGTCAATTTTTATTTTATTTAACTTATTTAAATAACTCTTCAAAGGAGTCACACTAATTACAGTGCTACCCACACAGTGTTTTTCCCTGTTTCTCCATACACTTAACAAGCTGGAGCATTACAGTCATTCTATTGACTTGTTTGTTTTGAAAATGTGATTAAAAACTAAAATTCCATTGTTTTAATTGACTATTGTCTAATTAAAATGGACACCTTTATATACCTTATTCATTTTGTATTTATCTTTTATAAATTTCTATTAGTTGCTTCTACATATTGTACCTCCCTTTTTCTATTGAGTTGTCTTTCTCATTGGTAGTTGCTATTTTGTATTAGGAATATGAATCATGTCTATTTCTGTGTTGTCAATATTGTTTCCAGAGTGTCCTTATGTTTTAACATTATTTGGGGTATTTTATCCTAACCATATGTTCTTATATTTGATGTAGATAAATCTGTCTTCTCCTTGAAATCTCTCCTTCTGAAGACTATCCATAGGCCAGGCTCATAAACATATTTTCCTGTGTTTTCTTCTGTCATATTCCCAATTCCATCTGCAGAACATTTAAATCCAAGATGCAGAAAACTTAGCAGTTTAACTTCTGGATTCTATTTTAACAACAATGCCTCTGTATACACCTTCAGTATCCTCAAACTGACACCTGCAAAGTCCTGGAAGCTTGAAGTGTTTCCCAGCCACCTGGTTCCCTTTTTGGAGCCCAAGCATATCTTTCAGGATCTGCTCAGAGCATTCAGGCCTCCTTTCCCAGGGTGCTATTGACCCATCTTCATGTTGTCTGAGGACAGACCAAGGGAATTGGCTGGAGAACCTGGCAGTAAGGATTGATAAATGCTGGCATACAATTCTCAAACCAATATAATGTAATGTGGATCTTTTTCCACCTCCCAATGTGGAATCTCTTTCCACATCCAAAGATTGTTACCACTCTGTCATTAATAACAGTCTCCCTCTCTCTGCTTAATAATACATAAAAGAGGAGAGGTGATTTCAGAGATAAATTATACAGTAAAGATGGAATAAGTGACCTCATGTAGATGGGGCAGGAGTATCATTATTCAGAAGTGTTTACAAAGAGAAAGCGTAGTTCCATTCTCAATGTATCTATAGTTGCATCTACCTTCAGAAGTAATAGAACCACAATTGTGATTTTTAACTGGATAGGAGTTGACTTGTTCAACAGCATGTGTTTTCTGGTGAATTTTCTCTCTAATGAGTCGTAGATGCCACAAAATGATATGAATAACATGCTGTATTATTTTTCTCTCATTTATATATTTCTTGTCCCCTTGGTAATTTTTCAGCACCATACACTATTGTTAGCAAGCTCTTCGAGTTTCAGTGTCTCAATTCAGGTTTTAGATCATTTAAAGTTCCACTAGATCTGCTGCAGCTGTCAAAGGAAATGCCCTAGTTGCTATTCTGGGGCAATCTTTGGTGTTTCTCTTCAATCCTTATTATCTGTAAAATCTCTAAATAAGTTCTATAAATGTAACTTTCAGCTGCTTTTACCAAGAATGACTTGGATTAGAAGGTTTTAAGGTAATCAATTTTTATTTAAAACTAACTCATATTACAACTCATGGGATGCAACCATAATTTCATCTGTTTTAAAAAAGGAAGCTCAACATTTTGCTAAATGTTATAATATATCATAAAGTTCAGCAGGTAGAATGCTTAGGTTTCTTCTTTCATATATGCATTGCATACATATGCACTTGTACACACATATATAGGTAAAAGATATATTATATACCTTTTTGCATTTATACTCCCAAATCTGATAGACTCACATATATTTCTATTAAATAGATTCTAACTTAGAGTAGTCAAAAAGACTATTACATTCCTTTTACTTCTCACTTCTCTAGTTCCTATTAGAACATTATGTTTTCAACCTTTTAACTTGGAAGAAATACAGGGGTTGTCAAAAAAAGACATTTTATTTTAGTTGATTATAATAAATAATGTTTTGAAAGAGTAACAATAATTTTAATAATGTTTAATATGTGTCAGGCATTGAACTAATCATTAGTCCATTCATTTTTATTTCATAATAACTCTGTGTTCTAGACACTATTTACCCTATGCTGCAATGAGGAAACAAGCAGGATTCTAAGACTTCAAGGAAGAGCAAGACAGGGAAGAGTTCTATGATATGTACAGAGACCCTAATCACAGCTACCTACACAAAAGAGGCATAAGATTCTCAGTAACCGAAAATAGTTATATGTTTAGGGAAATATAGAAAGTAGATGGCTAGAGAAATATGACAATGAGCTAGAAACAGAAATCTAGGCAGGCTAATAACAGCACATCTCTATGTGGAACCCAGCAGGCACTCCGAGGACAGCAACAGATAACACGTGATATATGAAATCTAGGGCTAGCATCAGCTTGTAGTGTTGAAGTTCATGGCCATGGGCCCAATTCTTGTTTGGAGACATGGAAAACACTGTGGTGTGCTAGGTAAATAATAAGAAAAGGGACTCAGCTGGTGGGAGCAGGTGGGTGCAGAAGAGGTTGATATAAGGAAGATAAGCTAGGGACCCAGTTCCCACAGTAATAATAACAACACAAGGGTTTACTTGCGCAAGCATTCATAAAACATTTTTGGCATGAATGTTGTACTTGGTCTTTGTATCATCCATATGAAGTGAGGTTTATGACTTTCTTTCTACAAATGGAAAAACTGAATCTCAAAAAGTTTAACACATAGCTAGTAAATGGTGAAATTTTCTATGAAAAACCAAGGTTTCAAAATCATCTGTCTTAAATTAACTTTGTGTTAATTCTTTCATCTCACCTATTAGAAACTATTTTAAGGTCAAATCTTGTCATATTCATCTAGAATAATATCTAACTCAGGATGAGTGGTACTTAATAAAATATACCCTTTCCTTCTATCTATGTTGGGGGAACTGAGTGAACCAGATAAATGCAGATTAAAAATATCACCTTCCCTGCTGCCACAGTATGGATTAAGGAACATATTGTTCCTCTAGTTGAATTTTCCCACCTATTCAGGCCCAAATAATCACAGACTTTCCCCAAAAGATAAATAGAATATTTAAATGAGGAGGAAAAATTGGAGTTAGGCCATTTGCTAAGTCATTTCAAGTAAATAGGAGAACAAGAAAGGTCACAAATTACCAAGATGGAAGTTTCTCCTGTGGGAACCAAGAAAATGGAAAGCAGATCATCTCTCCCCCAAAGTTCCTGGCTTTCAATTAGCACTTGCTGTTTGTTGTCCACATAATGAATAGATGGCTGCTGATGCCCACCTACTTTTTAGGATCATTTTGCAATTCACTATATCAATCTCAAATTTCTTGATTTTTATCATATTTTTGATGCTTTCCCTCAAAACCCTACCTATTTACTGCCTGTTCTTGAGGATACATTAAAATTTTATTATTTTGTAGTCCTGTTCAGATGATCAGTAATAAAAAGAATGTACATTGGTGGGCCATTGATAATAGGTCTCACTGGGTATTATATGGGATAAATGAAATTATCAACGATTTAAGGCTAGGTAATTATGAAAGAATAACTACTTTTTGTTTTACTGCTTACCAAGGAAGTTTTATTTTCAATATCTAATTTAACTTCCGCAGTAATTTTGAATATTTGATATTGTAACATCATCTTTATATAAAGAGAGTATCTGGAGAAGATTATGCTAAGTGAAGTTAGCCAATCCCCCCAAAAACAAATGCTGAATGTTTTCTTTGATATAAGGAGGCTGATTCATAATGGGGTATGGAGGGGGAGCATGGGAGGAATAGACAAAGTCTAGATAGGGCAGGGGATTAGCAAGGATGGTGGAATGTGATGATCATTATTATCTAAAGTAGATGTATATAGACATGAATTGGTGTGAATATATTTTGGATACAACCATAGATATGAAAAATTGTGCTCTATATGTTTAATAAGAATTGTAATTCATTCTGCTGTCATATGTAAATAAAAAATTTAAAAAAATAATTTTATTTTTCTATTTAGTTTTTTGTTTGTTTATTTGTTTGTTTTCTTTCTTCCTTTCCTGCCTCAGGAGAATTAATTTGGGTGCTAAAGTATAAGCAAATTAAAAAAAAAAAGCTAATAATGTGATTCAAGCTTTAAAAAGACTGTTTGCTTTCATCCCACAGAGTATTTGAAGATAACATGAGTAAAGACTTGGAATTACAGTTGGTCTGAGTTTCTTTAGTGTTCCAACACTGTTCCAGGTCTGGGTGGCATGGGGCACTGCTCTAGAAGAACTCCCCTACTTCTTGCCCCACTCTCCTGCATTACATTCATTACATTGAATTCCTAGGTCAAAAGTCGTACTGGCCAATAAATCTTATTTTGTACTGTCATTCTCACATACACCATTATCTATTTTCTTCAATTATCAGCTCATGTTATGTGTTCCTTTATTTTTTTTTTCCGCATGCTCAGCTGAATATATACAGGAATAGCCTTTAGTTCTGTTCTTCTGGCAAAAGCTAACTCTTCCTGTGATATCAGGAACATTTTTTCCTCTAATAGCTCCACAGAGATGTCTCCAACTCTGATTAGTGCTCAGACAAGGTGGGTTGGACAGAAACCACATGATGCCCACCTCACTGCCATTTTTTATATATATAATTCATATAAAAGACTTTGATTTTTCAAATTCATTGCCTTTTCTCTATTTTTTCTAGAACATTTCTTCAAGTATTCAATTGTATAGCAAAAAGTAGAAATAATTCCATTTGCAATTTCCTTGACTCCAATTCATGTGTGCTAATAAAGTTGTGGTGACAGCTTTCATAAACTCACGGATAAACATTTTATACTTTTTAAATACTTCAAAGAAATGTCAACATGTTTATTCAGCATGTGTAGTTTAATAAAATATTGCCTCACACAGTTTATTTTGTTAAGTTTCTAGCAAGTTATATTAAAAATACTGGGAAATTTAAACAAAGGATTCTACTTCTATCCAAACACACATGGAAATTTATTATAATTAACCAAGCTGATTTGAACTTATGTGATGAAGAAGAGAGTATGTTTAATGTGTAACCATAGCCATTATCTCCAAGCAAATTTACTACAAAATTTACTTCTTATCCTCATAAGCAGAGGCTTGGAGAAAAAAGAAATTTCTGAAGTTCCAACCTCCTACCTGGAAAGAAATGCTTTCTACATGCTTTAGAGAAGTAGATTACATTCTTTTGAGAACAATTTGAAATTGGAAATGTGCATCTCACATTAAGTCAGTTTAATTTTTTGTAACTTCTGACAAATGTTCACAGTTTGCCTTCCAAGACAAACCAAGTCCATCATGTCTTCAATATAATGGAACTTTAGATACTTAAAGGGCAGTGATAATGTCTACTGTGAGACTTCTTTTGTCTTAGCCCAACAGCCCTGCTATATTTAGTGTTCCCCACGTGTTGACTGTGATTTCTACATCCTGCATAGTCATTATAAATAGTTCTTTGAGAGAGTGCTGCCCAAAATTGAACATTGTACCCTAGATCTGGCCAGGGCTGAAAACAGTGCTTTGAGATTTTCTTGTTCTAGAACTCACAGTGGATTAGCATAGTCATAGATTTTTATTTGAAATTGGAAGTAAAATCTCTGGTTTAAAGAGATGACATCACAGTGATTATTTTAAAGTCTATGAGTAACTGAAAACCCTAGGGATGCTTTGCCATCCTCCTTCCCCAACACATACACACACACACACACACACACACACACACACACACACACACGAACTGCTGGACAACATTTTTTCCCATTTTATACATAAATAACAAATTTTGAAGCTAAATTCAAGACTTAAATTCTGCTTACTAATTCTGTCCAGTGTTCTGCTCCTTGGTATACATTCAGTATTCTATGTCTGCTAGTTCCACATCCTCGTATCAATCAACCTTGGATCAAAAATATTGTTAAAATTTTTTATCAAAAATTTTGTTAAAAAATTGCAATATCTGCTCTGAGCATGCACAGACTTTTTTCTTGCCATTATCACCTAAACAATACAGTATAAGAACCATTTATGTGGCTTTTAATTTTGTATTGTATACTATGAGTAATATAGAAATGATTGGAAGTATATGTGAGAATGTGCATAGGGCCTAAACAAATATTACACCATTTTACCTAAGTCTCTTGTGCAATCTCAGGTTTTAGTATCTAACAGAGTCCTGGGACCAATTCCTTCCGCATACTGGACAGCTATACTCAATTCTAGTCCCTCTGGTACTAGTTATTATCCAACTTGCATAAAGTAAAGTAACAAATATTTTATAGCCTAAACAAACAGTTCACCAAGCACTCTCCATTCACTGAGATCATAGATTAATATGGATCTCACTAAAATTTAAGATACTATAAAGAATCCCATCTGACAAAGGTATTCTATGGGTGTGGTTTAAATAGTTTCAGTTTGCTGTGGTTTGGATCTTGAGTGTCTTCCAAAGATGCTGAAGTTAAAGTCTTTTCCCCATAGGGTATGTTATTGGAAGGTGATGAAACCTTTTTAAGATTTGAGAGGTTCCTTTTTAAGGGAGAGCTCTTTAGGTCATTGAGATGCCCTTGATGGCTACTGGGGAACTCCGGTCTCTGCTTCTTTCTCTTTTGATCCATGATATAACTGAGGACTTTTGTTCTGCCACATGTTTGCATTCTGATATGCTGCCTCTCTACAGGCTCAAAGGAATGGCACCAACCAATTATGGACTGGAACCTCCAAAACTGTGAGTCAAAATAAATCTTTTGTTATAGTGACAGAGAGATGACTAACATGTACCTCTGTATGGAGACCATGTCGATGTTTTTCCTAAGATTTGAAAAATATATATCAACATATGTAGAACTTCAGGTCAATTAGACAAGTAAATTTTTAGCTTAGACTCAGAATTCCATTAAGTTAATTTCTATTTCAATATTGCTACAGATGACACACATATATCTCCATATGTGTTGGGGTATGATCCTTTGTTTTAAGTTTCCCTATGTTTTGATATGATAATCTAAAAACAGGTGACAGTAATTCCCATTTTTCCATATTTCCTTTTTGGATGTATATTGTTCCCTTTTCTTTGAAGCCTATACAAAAGTTCACCAAGCACTCTCCATCTTCCACCTGACCTCAAAACCAATACCACCCATTTTATTTTTTTATTTGTTCTTAGTAGTTATACATGACAGTATATTATATAGAGATATTATATAGAGAGTATAATTTCCCATTCTTCTTGGTTGTACATGATGTGAAATTAATTCCCTTGGTTGTGTATTCATATATACACGTAGGAAAGTAATGTCCGATTCATTCTACTATCTTTAATACCATCCATTTTGGATTTCATTATGAAAAACAACAGCTTTAGGGTACTAGTTTCTATTTCTATTGTTCTTATTTAATGTAATATATCATACTACCCCAAACTTAATAGTTTAAAACTGCCACCATTTCACTATGTCTCACAACTATATGGTTTGGCTGGGGCTAAAATAATGGGCCTTTCCACTGGTCTTTCTTCAGGCCTCTTGCATGATTACATTTAATAAATGGAAGTTGGACTATCAAAGATGGGTATCTCACTGCCTCAGAGTGCCTCGATATGCCTTCTCTCCACATAGCTTCTTTCTCAAGCAGAACAGTGTCATCTGAACTTCTTATATGGTAGTCCAGAACTCTGAGATGGCATTGGAGGATATTGCCAGGTCTGTTCAGGAATCAGGCCTGAAAATGACACAGCTCAGCATCCCTTCAACCACACTCTGCAGGTGACAGCAAATCACAGAGCTGGTCCAGATTTATGGGAGGTAATTATACAAAAGGTATGGGAACCTGTAAGCATAAAATTTTGGCAACAAAGGTGGAGGGCAGAGAGAGAACAAATGCCTACTAATTATTTTTAAAGTGCTAGGTTTTGATGTCTCAGAAAGATTATGATGGAATGATGATGGACACGTAGTTTTCATTAGCACTTAGAGGGTTTAACCTGGAAGCAGCAACATTATCAATGACAACACCACAAGTAGAAGATAAAACCCACTGACAAAGACTCCCCTTGGCTTCAGAATTCATATTTATTTTTATTACAACTATACTCAAAAATTACAATTTATCATATGCAGCTGCATTTATATATTTTATAAAACAAGACTTGTCATTTACACCAAAGAGTTAGCAAACTGGCTAATGTAAATTTTTGTGAATATGCAAAAAGTGAACTGATAGGTCTTCATGTATTGACTCCATTAACAGAAGAATCTTACAGCTTCATGGTGTAAGTGTCATCTAGTGATTAAAATACAGTCACTAGGATATATTTCAACAATAATTTCAACTCTTCCTCCAATTCATGGAATTTAAGTAGTTTTGAATAATTCTGTCAAATATGAAAACTGATGGGTTTTTTAAGCATTATTGTAAATTCAATTTATAAATTCAATATTAGCCAGGTGCAGTGGGGCACATCTTATAATCCCAGCAGATCAGGAGGCTGAGGCAGGAGGATTTCAAGTTCAAAGCCACCCTCAGTAATTTAGAGAGGCTGTAAGCAACTCAGTGAGACCTTGTCTCTAAATAAATTTTTTAAAAGGGCTAGGATGTGACTCAGTGGTGAAGTATCCCTGGGTTCAAACCCAAGTGCCAAAAAAAAAATCAACATTAAGAATAAATTGTATAATTGGCAGGGAGTGTTAAAAAGCTGAGAACTCTGGGAAAGTGAGACAGTGTGAAGACCTCACTTTAAACCCCAATCCTTGCTATCAAGTCAGACTTCAGACATGTCACACAGAGTTACAGGAATGAGTTTTTTCAAGAGATAGGAACAGGGAAATGGGAAACTCTCAAGTGAGAGAGTGGTTCTCTCAGAGAGTAAGACAGTGTGCCTCTCTTGCACTCCAGTTTTATTAGGAATCCCAGAGAATTTTCCAGAGAGTCCCACCTATGTGGGACTTGCTGATTGACAGCAAGATTTCATCAGGCTTTTAAATCCCTATTGCCATGACACCTTTGCCCATGCTGACCAGTTCTAAATTCTTGTCAATTTTATGGTTAGGAGGAATAATCCTTATCTCCCTGAGTTTCAGAATCTGTCTATGAAAGAAGTCACAAAAGTCTTCCCCTTCCCCTTTTTAAACTGAGTTTACAGGGTAACTTGGGTTCCTTTTATCAACATTATTTTGGGCCTGCATTTCTCCTGCACATAACAGGTAGCTTGCTGAGGAAAGTGACATAACCTGTCCACTTAAGTCAGGAAGAGCCACAGGTAAATTGCTTTTGGAAGAGAAAGGATGTGGGGGTCAGCACAGTGGGCCCGTTTTATAGAATTATTCCCTTAACCTCATGTTTATCCACTCTTCCCTTAATCCTGTGTTCTCACCACTCTCCTCCTGTTGGAAGATATACAAATGTTGGTGGTACATTTTAGTTACACCAATGTTCTTACTAAAATAAGAAAACTATAATTCATAAATACTCTTGGAATTGGTTGTTGCAACATAAATTATTGGAACTATCTGAAAATGTAATACAGAAAACTAAAAATAAATCACCTATAGATCAGTTTTCTAATATCATAATGAGTCTAAAATTCTAAAAATGTCTGTGATAAAACATTTGTTTCCCTGAAAAATATTTTTTAAGTTCTAAATAACTTCTTTGATTACTGTTGAACTTTAATAAGTTATAGTCATGCTTCATGTAATGACATGGATATGTTCTGAGAAAGGCAATTTTGTCACAGTGTGGATATCGCAAAGCACACTTACACAAACCTATGTGTTTCAGTCTACCACACACGTAGGCTATGTGGTATACATATGTACACAGAGCATTGCCTATTTCTCCTAGTTCCATGATAAACAAAACAACATGAGCTTCAGTCACAAAAGAAAATGATGCAATCTACAGGTGTAATAATCATAAGATGTATGAGGCTACTACAATGGGCACAGAGCAGACTTTTTTGTTTGTTTGTTTGTTTTGTGTATAGCAGAGAGAGAGCGAGAGTAAGAGTAAGAGAGATAGATTCTGGGTATTGAACCCTGGGTTTGTGTATATGAAGCATGTGTTGTACCATTGGGTCACACCCCTAACTCCAGTACACTGTTTATAGTGAACTTTTATAAAAAGTAGAAGAAATACACTCAAAATTAATATTAAACAGTATAGCAAATACACAAAACTATAACATAGTTATTTATAATTATTATCAAGTATTATATACTGTACATAATTCTATATGGTATACTTTTATACAACTGGAAGTGCAAAAATAATTTTTACACCAGCATCACCATACACACTGTGTTACAACATCACCAGGCAAAAGGAAATTTCCAGTTCTGTTTAAATTTTATGGGATCACTGTCATAAATGTGGTTCCTCATTGATTTAAATGTTTTATGACTATGTATGCTTCAAATTAGCATGTTCTAGTGCGTTATATTGCAAGACATTCTCTATGGAAGTCAAAGTAGAGAATTCCTAGTAATACAGTCCAGTGCACATAGACTCAGCTACCTAATGAAAAATATATCATCACACTGTTATTTTTTTGCCTCTCTTCATTAACTGGATTTAAGAAATAGTTAAACATTAATATGTTTATTATTTTATTTACCAAAACGTTCTAGGATATTATTTTTTTTAATATTATTTAAATTCTAATTACACTTTTATCAAAATTATTTGAAATGGATTATCTAAAATTTCAATATGCAAAACTTTTACATGTATTAATTATAGAGAAGAAAATTAGTAAATAAGAGAAATCAAAATGTATTTCACAAAAACAGGAAAAGAAACAGGTGAACTAAGTGATTAGAAGTCAAAGAGTGTAAACTTTCTAAATTTGAAGGTGTGAAATTTTGCTTGGGAATTTTTTGACTTGTGGAAAGAATTTTTAAATAGAGCCTGTATTTTTGATGAGATAAATTTTGAGTTCCATATTTGAAAAATAATAATATTTGAGGTCAATAATATTGAACATCTAGATTTGCCACAGAACAAAGACATGAAGAAAGCAATTTATTTAATACTTTTTTTCATAAAAATATTTGTTGAGCAGAGGTGTTTTGAATTGAAACAAACTACAGGACCTACAAAAAAAGTGGACAAAATATTAAAATGGCAAATTAAAAAAAATAAAATTTGTTTCAAAGTGTTTACACTGATGTTTACCAAATATTTCTGTATCTGCATGGGAGATGATTCTCTCAATTAAGAACATGCTTTACAGAGAAATATCAGTTGAATGTTTCAACAATTTGAAAGTTTGTATCCATAAAATGCGTCGTATAAAGAGAGATTTATTTTATCATAAAAATGAATGCATTCATCAGAAATGCACCAATGATAAGGTGTGGCAGTCTTCACTGCAAAGATAATAGCTATGTGAGGCAACACAAAGGTTAATTGGGTAGATTTAGCTATTCCACTTGTACATAAACTTCAAAGCATCATATTGTACACAATAAATGTATACGGTTACATGTCAATTAAAAAATAAATAGGTATGTTTGAAAAGTTAAAAAAAAATTAAAAGGACAGTTTTAAACCATAAAAAGTATGAATATGTATGAAGAAAATTATTTCTCTTGCATTGTCCTCCATGTTTTAGATCATTAAAATTAGTATTTAAGTTGATATTTAGTCAATATTTGATCTTGTATTAAAAAGAAATGTGTGTATGGTTGTGTTTTGTTTTACTTTTTTTTAGGAAGGGCATTTAATGTTAAACATAATTTTAATGGAAATATTTCAATCCAATGTAATCTATCCATTTTATTAGAAAATCAGTATATATTTAAATTATATATACATTATATAGGCATATTATATGTTTCTATTATACATATTTTATATTTATGTGTATATACATATTTTATATGTGTGTGACCTCTTCCATTGCCAAAACTATATCAGTTTGAATGATAAAATTCTGTTAGTCTCATAATAGAAAATACACCAGTCTAGGAATAAATAATCCAATAGAAGTAGATTTCTTATTTTGTTGTCTTATTTCTTTGCATTTTCAAACTACCTTTGCAAAGTGTCTCACTAGTAGGTTTAGGTAAGTTCAGGGTCATGTCCTATATTTCTCGGAGACCCTTCAGCTTTGTATTTGCATTCTAATTCTGTGTGGTAGTACCTCTTTGGCCCTGCCTCCAACCCTTCATTCTTGCCATTCCCTTTGCACAGTGCACCTGGCCAATGCCATGGCTGGCTCCTTCTTGATATCCAGATTACAGTTCTCCTAAGAGTGGCCCTTCTTGAGCATTCATTCTAAATTAGCTTCACCATACAAAATATGTGTGAGCCCATATCATGTTTTATTTCCTCATGACACATACTACCCTTTAATATTTTTCCATATTTCTAATTTATTGCCTGCCTCTCCAATATGATACCAAAACACGAGTGGAGGAAACTCATTTGTCAGACTATTGCTATCTCCAGGGCATAAAAATGTGACTGAAATGAAATAAGCAGTCAAAAAATCTATTTGCTTAAAAATAAACTTTATACTATCATGCATAATTTTCAGCCATTAATACATTTATCAAAATTAGAGAAAAAACTACTACAGTAATAACAATAAAAAATGGCAAATGTAACAACTATAAACAATAGCAGGTGTTTTGTGGCATTCAGATACAGTAACCTCATCCACCCATCACATTCTATTATAAACATTCTATTATAATGACCCAAGGCATTCTGTACTTTTATACAAATAACATCAACAACAATACCAGTGCTTATGGTTTACACTTCTCATTTTCTAGGTCATAAAAACACATTCTTACTATAACTTCACCCGCCCTCCTTATTGAATGAATATATTGATTACTTTGATTGCCCTTTCCCAGTGCAATTCTAATGCACTCACTTAATGTTTGTGACTGAACTTTATAATAAGCCCACTTTGCATCTATTCAAGACTTAGTATTTCTGCAAGTGTCCATGGTGACTGGAAGCTGCAATTTAACTGAAACCATTCAGAATGGTCAGAGATTGTTTGTCCTGCAAACATTCAGATGGTCCTTACAAAGAGTGCTTTGATGACATTTCTCTTGCTTTCTTTTTCTATCAGCGGAGCATGATGCCAGTCACAAAATGAAAAAAAAAATAGTCTTCTAGAGAAAGCTTCTTTGCTTTGCTTAGATGTTGGGTTTCAGAAGAAGCTTGAAGAAATTCTATTCCACGTGGTGCTTGAAACTTTCATTCTTTTGTCAAATAGCCTGAAAGAAGAACTTCCCACCCTCCTCATCAGCATTTCATGCCCAGGCTCTTTTGTTGAGAGAGCAAAATAGGTAGATACAGAAATTCTAACACATAATTTTTTGCTAAAATAATTGAACTGGACATGTAGCCACATAATAACTGCATGTTTCAGCAGATTACTTAGTAATTTTTTTTAAATTATCAAGTTACTTTAAACATAATTACCACATTACCTGATATTCTTCCATCTCCTTAAAGCTCCCCAGGGGAAAAAATGTAATCTTTCTGTCATTACAATTCATTTGTTATTGTGTAGATATCTGGCAAAGGGTGAGAGTGTACTGGGTTGCCAACTGTGTTATCTACAGCGCTATCAGGAAATAGTATGCATTTACACTATAATTAATGATTACATTCCTGTGTAGTAACTAAGTTTTGAGAATGCAGAACATGCTCATCACTAGAAAATCTCATGAAACCTTCACAGTCTTTACCCCTGCTGAGTAGAATTTCACTGAAAAATACCACTTTCCCATACATTCTGTTGTGCTTGGTACCTGTCTGTCAAAACTCTCCTGCATTCAAAAGATCCGACAAGAATATTATATGATGAGGAAGATTTCCAAGTTGAAAACTGGTTTGTAAAAATCACCTTGTTTTTCTACATGTAATTATAAAGCAGAATTTAACATAAAAGACTTAAATGTGTGTGTTCTACTCAAATTACTAGTGTCAGCAAAAACAGCTCTAATCTAATTTCACCTATATTGTAGTACCATAACAAGTCTCCTACAATAGCATTATTTTAAGACTCAAAGTGCTTTTTTCTTCTATAGAAGTCTATATGAAATTTGACAGCTCAAATTGTTTTATTTCAATTTGTATTAAAGAATATCCATTGTTCCTTCTTCAGAAAATGTATTCTCACAATGGAGAGTTTCTAGATGTTTGGCTCAGACAGGTTATTTTCCTGTTTCCTGACTCAGTCAGTGGGAGGCTGGGATTAATGAGACCAGTCCCTTGTATACAGTCATATCTGATATGTCAGATCCTTGTTGCTTCATGGTCACAAAGGACTCTGGCTGTGGTTTATGCCCATGGCCATTAGGAAAGGGGAAAGTGAAACAAATCAATACATACTTATCACTTGCACTTGAGAAAAAAATCCACCCTGATTATTTATATCAGGACATGGATATTACCTATCCATACAAACAGCATTATAAACACTGACTAATGTGAAGATGATGTACACTTTCAGGGAGAAGTCAATATTTCACCATTCTGCTTCTCATCATCAATGACTCTTCCAGACTTTATACAGTTGTTGCATCTATAGATAAACAATAGAATTGCAATAAATAATGATTGCGGTGATGTACATATAAATTAAAAATTTCTCTCAGGAAATCACTGTCAGAATTATTATTATATCAGTGATTTTTGCACCAAAGGCTAGACAAAGACTTCTCCTGAGATAAAAGTGACCCCAGTAGTAACAGAGGTATTTGTAGAAACTCCTAAAAGCAGGAAGGTGAGTGGACCTCATTGCCTTCTGTATGATCATTTTTTGTGAAAATTTTCCATGAATAAGGTGCCATTTTCAGCTGGGTGTGGTGGCACATCCCTGTAACCCTGTAACCATAGCAGCTCAGGAGGCTGAAGCAGGAGGATCGAAAGTTCAAAGCCAGCCTCAGCAACAGTGAGGCACTAAGCAACTCAGTGAGACTCTGTGTCTAAATCAAATCCAAAATATGGCTGGAGATGTGGCTCAGTGGTCAAGTGCCCCTGAGTTCAATCCCCAGTATCCCCAAAATAAATAAATAAAAAATAAAAGAAGGTGCCATTTTCTAGGGCCAGCAAAACTGTGAAGTAGACGGGTTTGAATATTATGTTCTTTAAGGTCATAATCTTCATTTTATCTTATAAAAATCTCTGTAAAGCTCAGAATCTCAGGCTACTTCTTCATGTACTACTTACTGTATTAGATTGGAGGAATATTTTACTATTTAGATAGTGCTAGAATAAACACTCTTCTCAAATTTTTCTTTCTGAATATTGTGTGTGTGTGTGTGTGTGTGTGTGTGTGTGTGTGTGTGTGTGTGTGTGTGTTTGGGCTTATAAATAATAGAAATTCATTTTTAACAGTAGGAAGTCCAAGATCCCCAACAGATTTACCTCCTCTTAAAAGATGGCACTTTGCTTAGCTCTGTTCTAGCATGGGTGAAGGGGAGAATTATCCCTTGCTAATATTATTTTGATGAGCTAAAGAGTTGTTTACATTATATTTTAATAAGCAGTGCCAAGTTGTCTTATTAAGAAGGTTATGTCATATTGTCATCAAAAGTGCATGAAATTCCATTTGGTCTTGCAATGCTAAATATATGAACTGATTTTTTTAAATTTGTGGATTAAAAAACACATCTTTTAAGATGTACCTTTCCTTTAATAGTGATTTAAGCATATCTAGTCTATTATTTGCATTTTCTTTATACTGATTCTTGTATCTTTTATTTTTAGATTTAATTTTCTAAGTGGTTTTTCTTTCCCTTTCCAGGTAACATTATAATGTAGTCTATAATGTCTTAACTCAGTATAGATTCTGCAATCAGAATTATTTGGAACTGGAACTGGGATTATAGCTCAATGGTAGAGTATGTGCTTAGCAAACTTGAAGCCCTGGATTCATAGTTCAGTGGTAGAGTATGTGCTTAGCAGACCTGAGGCCCTGGGTTCAGTACCCGGGAGGTGGGGGGAGGGAAGAAAATAAAGTAAAAGAAAGAAGAATTCCCCATCTGAATCTTAACTCTTTCTCTTGCTTAATCTAAGCTTCCAATTGCTTTTCTGAAAGTTGGGGATAAAAGTAATACAAAATTCATAGGCTTATAAGTAAGAATTAAATAAAATTAACTACAAAAAACAAAGATATAAAATAAACATTGAAGAAATGTTAGCTAGAATTTCATTAACAATTTAATACTATTTTATCAAACTTTATTTTTAATGAATAAGCAACCAAGCCAGGTATGATGGTGTATACCTGTAATCCCAGCAGCTCAGGAGGCTGAGGCAGGAGGATCACAGGTTCAAAGTTAGCCTCTACAACTAAATGAGACTATAAGCAACCTAATTGTATCAAAATAAAAAATAAAAAGAGTTGGTGATGTTGCTCAGTGGTTAAGTTTTCTTGGGTTCAATCCCTGGTACAAAAAAAGAGAAAGAAAGTAACTATATCTCTTATATATTTTTTCAAATATCTCTCCCCATTTCTTAATTGCATTCATGATGTCTCTTATATAAGGGATATTTGAATGTAGCTATTAATAATAATTAGTAATAATATTATTCTATCAAGATCCTTTTAAAATTTTTGTTTTGTTTATTTATTTATTTTTATTTTTTAATTAATTTTTAAAAAATAAATGACAGCAGGATACATTACAATTCTTATTACACATATACAGCACAATTTTTCATATCTCTGGTTGTATATAAAATATGTTCACACCAATTCATGTCTTCATAAATGTACTTCGGATAATGATCATCACATTCCACCATCCTTCTTAACTCCCTGCCCTCTCCCTTCCCCTCCAACCCCTCTGGCCTATCTAGAGTTTATCTATTTCTCCCATGTTCCCCTTCCATACCCCACTATGAATCAGCCTCCTATATAAGAGAAAACATTTGGCATTTGTTTTTTTTTGGTATTGGCTAACTTCACTTAGCACTATTTTCTCTAACTCCATCCATTTACCTGCAAAGCCGATGATTATATTGTCTTGTCTTGCTGAGTAATATCCCATTGTGTATAAATGCCACATTTCTATTTTATCCATTTACCTACTGAAGGGCATCTAGTTAGTTCCACAGTTTAGCTATTGTGAATTGTGCTGCTATAAATGTTGATGTGGCTGTGTCCCTGTAGTAAGTTGTTTTTAAGTACTTTGAGTATAGATCAACGAGAGGGATAGCTGGTCAAATGGTGGTTCCATTCCCAGTTTTCCAAGTAATCTCTATACTGCTTTCCATATTGGCTACACCAATTTGCAGCCCCACAATTATAGATTCTTAATAATAGTTGATGATTTCAGGGATACAGGGTTTTATTGCAAACTATAGAAATTCATTCTTTTAAATATTTTTAGAAGTTTTCAATGTTTAATTTTATTATAAAATACCTTGAATTATAAAATATCTGAAATAAATATTAAATACCTATATTATTAAATACATTATTGAATATATGTATTAAATAATAGACTGTGTATAACTGTATAATATGTACATAATATTATGTATTTAATACACCTATTAGATACTTCATATTACATTATATTATGTACTTAATATATTTATTAATTAATTAACATATTTTGTATTAAATACATACATATATATATATATATATATATACATACATACATACATACACACACACACACACACACACACATACATATGGAGAAAGAAAGGGAAGGTGGAGGGACAAAGAGAGAGGAGAGAGAGCTTAATCTAATCAATCGTGTGCACCAAACAGAGAAAATAAAACCTTTTTATGAGAGTCCATCATGTCTTCTCAAAATTAACCATGAACCTGGATTTTTCCAATTGTTGCACAGTATTTTAATATACTTTTATTGACTCAAACTTGTTAATTAAATAACACAAATATTCTTTTTGTTCTATAACCTTCATAATTTTTGTTTGTTATAGTAATTTATCAATTACTTTGCCAGACCAATGATGCACTCTACATACAAAAAATAGTTCTATTAATTTTGCTTTATTTGCTTTCAGTGATATAATGAGATGAATACTAATTTAGAAAATTAAAATTTCCTAATTATTGAAAACTTTTATAATATACAATGACTCTCCTTATCTTTCATCATATGTTTTTGCATTGAGATACATTTATCTGATGGTTATTAATATGGCTATATAAAAGTTTCATATTTTCTGGTATGTAGTTTTTATCCTTTTGGTTTTTATTTTATTTTTTAAATTGCCATACAGTAAAATTTCCAAAATTTTCTTTTGGCATGTTTTCCTATCAATATTGCCAACACAACATATTTTTAATTCCTGCTTTTGAAATGGGACTCTTGAGGACAGTGTATAGGTGCATTTTCATAAATCTGACTATGCTTGGTTATCTTGTTTGGGAGTTGGGTTTCCAATCATTTATTGAGATTTCTCTTTCAGAAGTGATCATTTCTTCATTTTTATACTCTTTAGCTTGCCTGGGATTTCTAGCTTCATTTTCCTCCTTTTCTGCCTTCTCTCAGATTAATTGCACATGTACATTAGTATGATTATTACTTAGAGGACAGTTTTACATTTTAATTCTTGCAATTTTATTTAGGCCTTACTTTTCTAAAGTGCATTCTGAATTTCCTCAGTCTAAAGACAACATTTCAATTATTCTTTCAAACAAAATAAATTTTTGAAAATATTTTGCCTCTCCTCAACACTATCCCATCTGCATATTTTAAATCTATTATTCTATTTTCATCATTTTTATTACTTCTATCCATCAGCTAACACTATTATTCATTTATTGTTTTATTGATTTTTATTTGTTTGAATATTTATGTTTATTTAAATTTGCTTGCTTAAATTGACATACTCCTGGTTAGTTTCAAATTTACGTACATATTGTATTCTTTCTGTATCTCAAGTCAGCCACATGAGTTCAGTTTTCTTTTGCCTATCCAGCCTCTGATTGCTTCTAAAATAAGTAAAGAGAATAAAGAGAAAAATCTGTAATTTACTTTCTTTTATAGTCACAGTCACTCTGCTCTTTATTTTGTTTTCTCATATGGAATTGAATTAATGTCTGTGATCACTTGCTTTCATCCTTAAGAATTTTCTTAAGCATTCTACTCTTTAAAAAAAGAATCTACTTAAGCATTGATAAGATGGATGTGCTTTGTTACAGGTAAAAAAAATCTGAAAAAATTAGAGAAGTAAATTTTTATTTTCAGCTCATCATTTCAGATGTTCTGTCCATGACCAGTCAATGCCATACCTCTGGGCCTGAGGTAAAGCAGAACATCATGGCAGGTGGGTGTAGCAAAGAATAGCTCAGGACAACCAAGAATCAGCAAGAGAGGATTCAAATGTAATTTGAATGTAATTCTCAAAGGCACACCCCCCCGACCTATTTCCTCTAGCCATGCCCCCCCCGACTACAGTTACCTCCCAGATACCCATTCAAATTATTAATCCACCAAATGGATTAATCCAGTGATTATGTTATAGCTCTCATAATCTAATAATTTCACCTCTGAACATTGCTGCATTGTATAACACTTGAGCTTTTCAGGGGACAACTCTTATCCAAAGCATAACATTATTCTCCTGTCTACTTCATAAGGCAAAATTCATTTGGTCAATCTCCAAGAGACCCCACAGTCAGCAATGCCCCAAATCCCATGTCCAAAGTATCATCTTTGCTGTGAACCCCTGTAAAGATCAAAAGCAAGTTACATATATATAGTGTAAAATGGCTGGAGTAAACATTTCCAATACAAAAGGAAGAAATGGGGACACGGGACCAAGGAATGGGATCAAAATAACTTTGATTAAAACCTGACTGGGCAAATAAGTCCAGTAAATCCACATCCCACAGAGAGGGCACATGAAAGTAAAATGAGAGCCCCACCCCACTGGCCTTGCCTGTTGCAGCCCACAGGGCTCAAATTGCTCAGTTTGATTCTGAATTTCTAAATGGTCAGTATGTTAAATATTTTTAAAATGTTCAGACATCTGCATTCTATCATTTTAGTTTTGCACTGATAATTTAATTGTTTTACCCATTTGCTCTTGTCTTTTAATGAGTGTGTTAGGTACAATAGTTATCGGTGTACCAAAGGTAAATGTTAAAAATTACTTGTGTTAGATATAATAGTTCTTGATTTACCAAAAGTAAATGTTAACAATTACTTTTACTATCTTTCCAAATAATGCAAGAACATTATACTATCTTTAAATATCTTTTTTTCAAGTCAAATTAAATTCTGTTTTCATGGTACAATTTATTTAAATGGTTAATGTTCCTTTGAACTTAAACAAAGATTTTATTATTGTCATTGACCATCCCTCTTTTTTGTATCTGACATTTATTTAATAAGGAATTACATTTTTTTCTGCCTAAAGAATATTCCTTAACCTTTTCTGCAGTATGAATATGCTGGTAGCAAACTCTCTTAGTTTTCACTTATTAAAGATACCTTTACAGTCACATACTACATAATGAGATTTTTGCTCAACAATGGTTTACATATATGATGAGAGTCCCACAAGATTATATTGCTGAATGACTTCATAGACAGTTTAGATTGTGTTAGTATATTCTATGATGTTCCCACAATGAATGGGATTGCTCAATAATACACATCTCAAAACACACCCTGCATTAAGAAACACATGACTACATTTTCTTTTTATTGTTGAAGATAGTTTTGTTTGTTATGCAATTCTAAGTTGACATATATTCTTTAAGTATATTGAAAAATACAGTTATATGTATAAACACTTTTGACTAGCCAATTGTCAAGACAAATTTTCTTCAAGTGTCATATACCTTTTTTTTTTTCACCTGGCTGCTTATATGACATTCATTTTGACTTTGGCACTGTGCAGGTTCACACTTATATCTATATAAGTCTGGATTTCCTTAGATGTGCTCCTTTGAGCTTTCCAAATTTGTAGGTTAGCAAATTTAAACATTTCTTTCTTACTTTCTTTCTTTCTTTTTTTGGCCATTATTGCTTCAAACATTTTCTAGAATTTTTTCTTGTTTTCTTTTTTTTACTTTGATTAATTATGCTAAATCTGCTAAAAATGACCTTTATATTTCTAACACTGTTCTCTGTATTTTTTATCCTCTTCTTTCTCCATGTTTCATTCTGAATAATTTCTCTTCAACTCCAGTTTAACGATAATATTCAACAATTGACTTTTCTTTGTTTCTTTTTCTTTTTTTGTTCTTTTTTTTGTACTGGAGATTGAATCTAGAGGTACTTTACCACTGAATTATACTCTCAGAAAATTTTGTTTTTATTTTGAGACAGGGTTTCACTAGATTGCCAAGGTTGGTCTTTAATCTGTGATCCTCCTGCCTCAGTCTTTCAAGTTGATCTATAGGCTTACATCATTGTGCACAGTTAACTGACTTTTTTATTTTATATGTTGTATGTTAAATTCTAGAATGTGAATTTGATTTCTATATAATTTCAATTCTAAATTGAAATACTCATATATCTGACATTTTGTTCAATTTTTCTTTTATGCTATTTAATACATTTATAAAGTGCTTTTATGCTGAATAATATTTGCATCATTTGCCTCTATATGTTATTTTTATCCTTGATTGTCAATCATTGTGCCTGCCTCAGTGCATGTCTGCTTCTAATGTCTATGTGTTCTCTTGGTCTTTAGGCACATGTTCTTGGCCCTTTGCATGTGTCAATTTGCCTTATATCTTGGCTGCTGTATACAAAATAACTATAGAGAACTAAAAATTATGTTCTTTTTCACTAGAGAGGGTTCATTCTTTCTTCTGTTTACAAGCTAGAGTGAAGTTGGATCTAGGTTGAGTTTCAGCTTTAGTTAGAGTCTTTCCATTATTTTTTCCAAAGCTGTAAGACTATCTCAAGTTCAGCACTGTGTTAGCATTCTGTTGCTGAGATAAACACCTGAAAAAATCAACTTAAAAGGATAAAAGCTTCATTTTGACTCACAATTTTAGAGGTTTCAGTCCATAATCAGTTGGTGCTTTTGCCTTGGGCCTATAGCAACACAGTACATCATGTCAGGAGTATAAAGTAGAGGAGGCATGTTTATCTCATGGCAGCAGGCAAGCAAAGAAAGAGGTCAGTGTCCCAACATCCTGACATCAAGGATATGCTGCCAGTGATCCTACCTCCTCCCATTACTCCCTATTTCCAAAATGTTCCACTACCTCCCAATAGTGCTATTGCCTTTAAACACATGGCCTTTGGGGAACACTCCAGATCGAAACTATTTGGATCCATTTGTAACTGGTTCTCCTGAACTCTGTTTTTTTTTTCTTTTTTTTTGAGTTTATTAGTTATAACTTCTTTTGGGGACATCAGAATTTAATTGTTGAGCATATCATCCCACTAATTTTCAATATGACAACTATCTTAATAGTGAAACTTACCCTTGCTTATTCACAGATTCCTTACTATAGTGTAACTTTGTCTCCAAAGCACTGGATGTCTTCAGTCCTGAAGGTTTTCTTCCTCAGGCTCTATCATCCTACTCTATCTGCAAACCTAACAAATGTCCCTAAATGTCACATGTTTGGAGCTTGGCAACATTTAATCTGTCAATGACACAATATGTATCTCCACTACTTTCCTTTTGCCCTAATAGAGTCCCTCCTCCTTTCTATGGCAAGCCTAATAATCTTCAGTTCATGCACAGAATCAACAAATATCCCTAGAAGAAAAAGGGGCAGCCATCTCAGCTCTTAGCCACAGAACTCTGTCTTCTCTGAAATTTTGTCTAGATTGTCTTCTTTGTTTACACATCTTTCCAATGTGCCTATAATTATGAGTTTAATGATATTATTTTCCTATATGTTTTGGTGGGAATGAAAGTTTACAAGTATACACTGTGTCCTCCTTGAAACAGAACTTACAAAAGTTGTATATTGATGAGTCAGCAACTCACCTCAAGGAATTACTTGGGCAGGGAATCATTTAGAAATAGGGGGAGACTACCATGTTGCTTTTAAAATCATCCTATATCCTACTTTGGAAGAATTGCTTGTCATAACAGTATCTCGAGATATGCTTTCACACTTTGTCTTAATCTGTTTTCTGCTGTTATATTAGAATACCACAGTCTTGATAATTTATTAAAAAATGTGTGTTTAATTCACAGTTCTGGAGCCTGAGACATCCAAGAGCATGATGCTATCATCTGGTCAGGGCCTTCTTGTTGCATTATAGCATAGAGGAAGAAATTAAATGGCAAGAGGACAATGCTGGACATACAAAGAAGCTCACCCTTATAACAAATAGACTCCTGCAAGAATAACACAATCATAATCTATGCATGGGTTAGAGCTCTTATGACCTGAATACCTCCTGTTTAGGCCCCTATTGCTGTACTGGGAATAAACACATAACCTTTTGGGGGCATATTCAAGTAATAGTGTGCATGAGCGTGCACATACATTCCGCCCCTCTTCCCTCCCATCCACCCTCTTTTTTTCTTTCTTCCTCTCTATAGAAATTATGGTAAAGTTCATGTGGAAGCCCATATTAGGGCCCATTACAATTGGAATAAAATTATTTCCTGCATTCAGTTAAGGTTTTAAGGGTCCACTTTTGCTCAGAACCTGAACTCATGTTTGTTCTCTAAAAATCAATGGATCATTCGTTGTGGTACTCTATAGGCAAAGAATTTGCCAGATCTGGGAATTGTCATCCTGCAAACAGGAATGGCAAAGACAAATGGTATTCAGCTAATATTCACTCAGTGAAGAGCCTGTTTTAAATGGTTTTCAAGTAGGGGTCCTTGAGCTACTTGAAGTTTCAAGTGGACCTCAAGCATTGTTCTTTTTGGTAGAGCAAACACTCTTCCTGTTTTCTCATTAATAATTTGTTGAAACACTATGGCCACTAACACTCTATTCATTTAGCAGATGATTTTCAATAGTATATGATTGCAAAGGAATGTGTAACCATGGGAAAACAGTGGAGTATAGGACATTTTATAGAGGAGTATGAAATAGAAGTTTAGAGAATTTTTACTCTTATTTCATTTACCAAAGGAAACTATTATAAAAAATAATAATAGTTTGGGCTGGGGATGTGGCTCAAGCAGTAATGCGCTCGCCTGGCATGTGCGGGGCTCGAGGTTCAATCCTCAGCACCACATAAAAATAAAATAAAGATGTTGTGTCCACCGAAAACTGAAAAACAAATATTAAAAAATTCTCTCTCTCTCTTCTCTTTCTCTTTTTTTTAAAAAAGAAAAGAAATAAGGTAAATCTCACTTAAACTGATCATTTTTATTAAACATTGGCATTCATATTTCTTAGTACTCCTCTTAAAAATAGAGTACTTAACCTAAAAAAAGAAATGTTATAGGATAGTTTCTTAAACTACATTAAAACTACATTGCCAAACGTACAAATCCTGCTCAAGTCTATTCTCCCATTCTTAGTAGGATCCTTAAATTTCGATATGATCTTTAGATTCTACTGACTCTACCAGTGGACTGAAAGCAAGCAAACATTTTTCTGACATGCACAGACACTTCTACCAAGCAAAAGCTAAGAAATGAAAGACAAATGAAACAGAAAATCCTTAATTTGTTCAAGCTATCAAAGATTTAACCTTATTCTCTTTAAGTCTGACCAAACACTCTCCTTTTAAAACTGCTCATTAAATTTACATTTGCTGGCTCACATTTCAAAAGTCTATGTCATGATACTATTTCCCATTATTTTAAATTTTCCTTCCAGTTATTTCTTCCAAACTTCAGCCTTCTTAATTAATTCTGCTATCTTGACTCCAGTATCAGAATTTATATTAACCACCAAGTTTTTACAATTTAAACACAATGTACCATAGTTTCTATTATAAAGGAATTGTAATCTCACCAACAAAGATACAATAAAATAGCAATGTAGAGTAATGTAAAATCTTTATAAAATGGGAGGAATTGTATATATACATAAATATCTTTAAACATTTAGAAGTGTAAATAAGAGTCAGAAGGAAGACACTAGTTTTAACTTCCAGTTGGACCATAGCATCTTTTGCTCCAAGACCTCTGTGGAAGCTGCCAATTAAGCAGTAACATGATATACCTTCACCGAAGGCAAGCAGAGGTCCCACTGGTGGGTCTTAGGCTCCTAGTCATCCAATGAGAAGGCCCAAAGCCATCAAAACTAAAAGACCACAGCAGCTGCATTAATTATCCACTGAGGAGCTATTAATTTCATACCAGTCTCCTCCTTAACCCAGTCTGCCTGATGGCTTCAGGGAGTACATGTCACAAAAACACCTTTCCTAAGGAGTCCTGGTTTTGTTATTAAGAAATTCAGGGGAAAAAAAGAAATTCAGACTTGCATTTAACCTTTTCTAAATGTTTTGAAATGAACTATGCTTCCCACATAGATATAGCTCCAGTCTAGGGAGCCAAACATTGGCATCCAATACAGGATTTCCAAAGATATACTCGTCACCACAAAATAGCTCAGAAATTAAGTAGTTAAAAATAAAAATGCAGCAATTCTCATATGATGCAATTTGGACAACTTATTACCTTCTGGATTTTGCAACTTTTGTTAAAAGTATGAATGGAATGTTGGAGAACCTTATTAGAACATTTTCTTTAACTAAATGAAGTAGCCACTTTCTGGATAATCTAAGAGAGTGTCCATAGAATTCAAAGGAGAAGGGAAGAAATTCCATTGTTTAAAAAAATCTGGCAATTGAGTATTGCCCTGTGCCAATGCACAGGCTGCTTCTTTGAAGTTAATTTATTAGTAATCCAACTGGGCTTTTATTTATGCACCTTATGCCATTCTCAATTTAGGAATGCATAGACATAGCTGCAATGTAACTTATGGGTCAAGCAAAATTCTGTGTCTCATTTTGTAAGATAACCTTTTATGAGTTCATGAGCAATCTTAGAAGAGAAGAGATATAAGACTAGGGGTCTTGTATTAAATAGAACCATACACACTCGTTCATGTGTCCCAATTTTTTCATTCCTTTTGAGATACAAATCTACAGTTTCTTCCCAGAGTTGACCAATTCTTCTAAATATTTCAAAGCATTATAAAAAATTACTATTTTTTGTAACTCTATAACAACATACCCAATATCACAATGTTTTCCCATGGTAATAGTTTATGTTTTTATTCACACAACATCCAGTGCAGGTGTTTCCATTTGAGTCTTGTTTTTGGAGAGCTGTCACCATAAAATGGCTCAGGCTTTCGAGCTACTTCCATCTGTGGTTCTGCTATCCTTAGAACCTAGAAGTCCTGTAGGGATCTGGCATCCCCCACTAGAACATTAGTATCTGATTATCCAATGGACAAAGATAAAGAATATGGAAGATTCTAGAAAACGCAAGTTCTGCAAATGGATCCATTGTGATAATTCAGACACATGGCCTCACTTAATTATAAGGAGACTGGAAATTTAGTTTATTTATGTTTCCCAGAAAGAAAAGGAAACAATTTGGTGAGCTCACAGCATAGATTTTAGCATTGACTTATTATTATTCAATTATCAAAATACAGTTTATAATTTTTATCAATGCTACTTTTCTAAATAGGTGGTCTTTTCATCAATTTTCTTTATATAATTTAATTAAGTAAAAAGCAAATTAGAAAGCTCTTTAAGGTTATGCCTATAAGCTTGAAAAGAAAGGGAAACTACCTTGGCATGGAAAGATGAGTTATAAAATATTATCTATTAGCCAAAAATATGTGTGTGTGAATATATGTACACACACACACACACACACACACACACACACACACATATATATGCTTATTTATATGTAAATATACTTGTTTATATAGACTTACATATATACAAGCATATATATATGATTTCTCTATATATACATAAGTGTGTATGTATACGTATATTACATATATAAATACATATACATATATTTATATATGTTATATATATATATATATATATATATATATATATATAGAGAGAGAGAGAGAGAGAGAGAGAGAGAGAGAGAGAGTTTTATTTGAAAAATCCTTTGTGGGAAGACGAGCTCCATGATCAGATATTAGTATGTTCCTAATTTTAACTACTTTCTGTTCACTTTGGTTTGATTACATTTCTTCTATTTTAAATATGTTTGTTGATTAATAAAGATAATAAAATATAAAATAAATATAATTTGATTATTTTAAAGTCTTTAGAGTAAATATTTCTATAATAAACTGGTGACTCTGATTAAATGTAATTTTAGCTGCTTGCTGTCTCTGTGTAGATCTAGATTTAAGAAAGATACCCTTTTCCTGATGACTGTCATCTAGACAAAAATGTCTCTTTGCATTTGAATTACACTTTCATTTTACATTGTTTCTCCCTCTTTTATTATTTTTTCTCTAGAATGCCTAAATGGTGTAACTTATAGAAGAATAATTAAAAATGTAACTGTTATTTTTAAAATAATTCATATCCGAGAACTGTGGAATTCATGGAAATAAACCAGCAACTATAGCAAAGCATTATTTCCTTTGTCATCTTATAAAAATCCTTATTACATCAGAAGTAGATCAAATTTTTCAAATATTTTATTAAGAGAAGTACAACATCATAGATAAAATCAAACATACCAGGCTGGGGTTGTGGCTCAGAGGTACAGCACTCGACTAGCATGCATGAGGCACTGGGTTCCATCCTCACCACCACAAAAAAATAAAATAAAGATATTGTGTCCACCTAAAACTAAAAAATAAATATTTTTTAAAAAAACAAACATACCTCTATGTAGTTGGGATCTGTGTCCACAATAAATGACCATAGACTCATGAGATAGTAAAACAATTGTATTTAATCTCAGAATATATTTGATAACTTTCTTTTTGTGAATGAAAAGAGACTATTAGGAAACTCAATAAATCACCATTGCCTGGAAGTAAAATTAATGACACCTGGAAAATACTAAATTTATCTATACTTTACTGAGTTAGCAATATGAAATTAATGAGGTAAAAATTAAGCTGACTTTGATCAAAATGTATAATGCAATGTTAAATTAAATTTGTATGATTCATTATTAAAATTGAAAAAATACTTCTGCAGAAGTCTAAAGTTATCTTCAGAGTTTATTAATAAAATTAACAATAGGGCAGTTAGGAAAAAAATTCAAGACCAACTCTCATTGATATGTGATATGCCTTTAATGGGTTTCTGGTATAGACAATACTATAAAAATGATGGTAACTTTGGTTCCTTCATGGGATTATATGGAAGTTATATTTGCTGACTTTTTTTTCAAATGACCATCCCTATGTTAGGGAACTTCACAAAGTTTCATGTGATTTCAGGTTCCACATAAAATCTTTACACATTCTGAAAAAACTATCATGTCCTCAAATCAAAGTGATTCATACAAGACATGTCTACAAGAAGCTGACGTCAGGTCATTAATTTCATGGGAAACAATGACTTTCTTAATTGCTTAATAAAATCCTTCCCTGTGTAAAATAGTGCTGCCAGCACAGCCTTTCCCCTTAAGGAGGAATTCATATCTGATTCCAATGAAAAGGTCTAAATATATGTTATATAATATATAACACTTTACTCACCATACCAGATATAAAATAGAAAAAACAAATTCATAGAAGAAAAATAAGGCAAAGCACTAAGTGATCGCTCTATGCAGTGGTAAATGTGGCTTCGGAGTTAGAACAGTGAGCTGCATGGAACCTTTAAAAATGGGCAAACCTGGAGTCATGTGAAGGACTGCAGACAATGCAAACTTCTGCTCTTTTGTTACTGTCATGAAATAGGCCTGCCAATGTGTGGTATTCATAATTATTATTTCTTAAATGTGAATATCAAAAAGTTGCTTTTTCAATATTCAACTGTCCCTCCTAACATTACCAAGAGATATTAGAAACTTTTCTTTACAAAATGCTTCATGCAGTATCTATTTTGGTAGTTGCCTTACGTAATTACAACCACTTATGGTCACACACAAAATACTTGCTTCCAAAGAAAAATGCAAAAAACATTGCTTCCTGGTATTTGAAATTCTCTGATGTCCAGTAAATCTTGGTCAAAAAAGCAAAGATCATAAAAGGAACAATCATATTTAAAAAAAGACTTGAAGAGGTTTTAGACTATATAGTTTATGTGTTGTCAGCCACTGACTATTAAATAATTATGGGGGGAAATACTCTTATTTACAGCATAGGCGATCTTGGAAAAATATACAGACTAACACTCAGAGGAAAGAAAATAAAATGAAGAGTAAATTTCACTTAATGCTTCTGTTTTCTTGTTTTTGTGGTACTAGTGATTGAACCCTGGGCTCTATGAATGTTAAGCACTCACTCTACCACTAAGCCACTTTCCCAGCTCCTAAACACTCCTATTTTATTTTATTTGGCACCTATAGGATGATTTACATAGGGAAAATACTGTTTTTATAATATCAGAATGATTTCCACCCAGGGAAAATCACTCCTACCTGCCTGACATGCTATCTTCACCACCTCAAAATAAATAAAACAAAAGAAACAAAATGTGTTAGGAATAAAACAAAGAGTCTGTTTTTCCTCTGCTCTCACACCACATCAACAGAAAACAACTTGTGTGACCTCCAAAGGTGTGGGGGTTTCTCCCCACCAAGAGCAAGCAAGCAAACAATCTGCAGCAGACACTGACAGGCTGTCCTCTAATTCAATTCAATTTGAGACTATCTACCTGAGATAGCAAAGGAACCCATGAATTGAGGGCTCAATCCTCAAGAACCCTCCCATACTTTAGATAACAACCCCAAGTTGTTTTGCATGAGATTCTTATCGACTGGATGGAAATCAGGATTCCCACAACCTTCTCTTTGGGTTCAGTTAAGTCACTAACATTGTTCACTCAGAGAATTAAAAGAAACACTTATGTTTCCAGGTTTATTACCAAGGATATTACAAAGGATGAGGCATGTAGAAAATGTGTGGAGAGTCCATGTCTTCTCCAGGCACACCACTGTCCAGGAACTGCCACATGTGCAAATGGCCAAAGCTTTCCGAGTCCTATCTTTTTGGGTTTTTATGGAGACTTCATTGCGTATCCATGATTAAAGGAGGAACCACCATGTCAAATATGATTGGACAGTAAGGAATGCTTAGTTGGTGGAATGCTAACAGATTGGGTTAGAGAAAAATAGTAAGGCCTGACTGTTCAGATTCTCCTTGGCTTCTCTGTGTAGCACTCCTCCTCCAGGGAATGGTGCAGAACCCTCTGAAATTAGAAGTATCTTAAGAACAATCATAAACAAGGGTCGCTAGAGAATTTTCTGTATGGCCAGCTCAAAGCAGGGGGAAATCAGAGTTTCTATGATCTGCCTTGAAAAAGAGAAAGTCTAGTTTCAGTCGTTTGTCTCAGGGAGGGAGTTAGGAGCCAGGAACCACATAGATGAAAGATAAAATAGAGATAGAGATACAGCTAGAGATAGAGATATAGCTAGAGATAGATTATATCTCATATCATGGAACAAACAAAAAAGCAGAGTAAAAACACCATACCCCACACTCTGCACTCCAACTTCCTTAAAGACACTAACAGGTTTATGCATGTAGCAATACAACTTTGAGAATCAGTTCATGGAAGAACTCAAGTTAGTATAAGTATGAGAATTAAGAACTTCTTTTTCTCTCTAATTTAATGTCCCCTGCACTATTAAAACCTACATTATCAGCCAAATTACATATTTTTTAGTCAGATCTTCTACCTCCCATCAGTATGTTTCTGCTTGGTATATTGATTCTACTTTTTTCCCTCTTGTTCTTTGGTATTGATTTAATGCTTTTCTCATTATTTCATATAAAGATATGCAGATTTCATCTGAATAACTAGGTGAATGCTCTCTGCTATTCAAAACTTTACACTAACCTAATGCTGACATGAAAAGTTATATTTAGAATAAAGCAGTATTTGTGAAAAAACCTGATTCCAGTGAAAAGGCCTAAGTGTATTTGAAGAAAAAAAAGTTAATTCAAAACATCAGGTGTCAAATTAAAAAATAAATTAATACAGAAAATAAGACTAACTGCTAAGTGATTCAAAGAAATCTCTGTGTGGAGCATAAGCATCCTATTTTCATTTGATATGATAGACATGAGTCATGTAAGGCACATTTCTACTTTATAGAAGCTTCCTTGACATTATTGTGAGGGAACATGAGAATTAACATGGAATATAATACTTTGGGGAAAAAATTGAACTGAAATTATTAAGAGCTTATTCTTTTGGCTTTAGATGAATTTGAGATAAACTTGGATTTTAGCATCACCTTGTTTTGTACTGTTTTTATTGCAAGACCTCAACAGTGATTTTCCTATGTACTAAATACAAGAAGGGATATAGCCCTTTATGTGTAATTAGATCATATATAGATAATAAATTTCTATTCTTTTATCAATAAGGTTTATTCTACATTGCGGATTTTCTTCTTTAACCAGTAATCACTTGACAAGATAATTTGTTTCATCTAGACACTTGCAATTTTAATCACACACACATACTGATAAATGAAAAACTTATCACATTTAAAATTTAAAGAGTATCTGATCATTCAGCAATTCATGAATCAAGGTACCATCAGATTTTAAGGAGCTAGCACTCTTTAAGGAGGGGAAATTTTTTTTTTTTATAATAAAGTATTTGCAGAAGCTAGACAAAGAAAGAAATATTGATTGGTTAACGGTTGGTGGTTTCTAATTGGTACAATTTCTAGTTTCAATTTACAGTTTATATTGGATTTGTTTTGTTCTCCCAGGAATTTAAAGTACCAGAGCCAACCCGTCTAATGGCCTCCCAATCAGTATTTGTTTGTAATGACACATATATGCACATCACATATAATAAGGTTATAAATAAGGTTAAAGTTGTTGAGAGGCCAAGCTGCAAAGACATGAAACTCTAGACCAGTTTTCAAACTTTCTAAGCAAATATGAGTGAACAAGTCTTATTAATCCACAAGGAAGATTTTTGAAAGAATTTCTTTGGGAAGAGATGTCTTCCCCTGCAATTCTGGCAGAAAGATTTCATCTGAATGCAATCCCCACCCCTCCACGTCTAAGAGACAGGATTAACTCATTCCTGCCTCTGCTTTGGAGCTCTAGAGACAAGAAATGGGCCAGACTAGGAGGCAGGGCAGTGGCTGCAATAGGTCTGGTCAGAGTGAGGAATGTGTTCCATGGGCACAGTCTCAGGTGCTCTCAGAAAGAACTGGTGGAGGAAAGATGCTGTCTCCACAGAAGGTGGATATGGATATCAGGACACCCAGGATCTGCATATGAACAAGTCCAATCATATGAGGAAGCAATCTATGGGATCAGATCTCAAACCAGAAATCAGATGTACTCAGGGAACACACAAGGGAGACCAGAAAGACTCCCATCAAATTCTTCCAGCCTTAAAACACACCCTGTTAAGTGCCTTCACGGCCCACTAAGAAAAGAATTACCAAAATCTTATATCAACTTTTTAATCATTTCCACTTTCCAAATAAATGGTTCAATATTTTTATTAAGAGTTTATTAAAAATATTTAAAGTAGTGATTTTCCATATTAGCTGCAATGGTTCTATCCCTAAGATTCTGATTATCAAGACGAGGTAAGGGCCAGGCAGTGAAATTGCTTATATTATGCAGTCAGAGTTGAGCATCATTAATAAGAAAAAGAATTTTAAGTATAATTTCACCTCTGCATCAGGCAAATTGAATGTATTGGGTACTAAAACCAAACTCTGTCTTCTCTAGAATTTTTTAAGTTCTCTACTCCATTTTTACCTGAGTTACATGGAGTGCATTTTATTTTATTTTTTTCCAAAACTAATCATTCAATCATGCTTAATAAGATTTTAAATATCTGAATATTTAAAATTGTAAAGCCATATCTACTTTTACTTCATTCACTTTAGCTTTTTGATACTTAGGATTCCTGGAATCAGATCGCAAGACCTGATAATTTAGTAAACCTTGTTTTCCTATGTCCTACTCTAGAAATAAAAATATTCTTAATTGAATTGTTCTTTAAACTTGTTCTAGCCGGGTGTGGTGGCACACACCTATAACCCCAGTAACTGGGGAGAATGAGGCAGGAGAATCACAAATTTAAGGCCAGTCTCACCAACTTAGTGAGGCCCTAAGCAACTTAGTGAGACTCTGTCTTAATGTCTTCAAATAAAAATGGCCAGGAATGTGGCTCAGTGGTGAAGGATCCCTGGGTTCAATCCCTGGTACAGAAAACAAAACAAAACAAAACAAAAAACAACTTGTTTTTTTCTATTTACATACAAATTATCACTTTCATTTTTTCAACAGCTTCTATCTTTGGGTTGAGCTCTTGCTGCATAGATTTTTCCAGAGACAGGGGAGACCTAAGTTGCATCGCCAGCATTATCAGCAGATTAAAGAATAAACTATATTCAGGTAATTTTAAAGTATTAGTTTCCAGAAAGAAATACTTACAAGATTTGTTATTTTCCAAGAGCTTTAAAAAATCGCAATGAAGATCAACTCTCCCTACTCATATCCTGTAGCTTAGAGATCTTTCTAGTCATTTCTGCACTGGTTCTATGTTGCAGAGTTTCTAAGACATTCTCAAATCAGAGGTCCAATAGATACATGCTACATCAGTGGCTAACATTTTCATGTGCTTTATTGCCTACCCAATGGCTTCCCAAATCACCTCTTTAAACAGGAAGAAGAAAAAGAGTTGAATGATATCCCTGAATGCTCTCTTCTCCTGCAGGCTCTTGACTATTGAGGACATCTGTTGATCCAGCTTCAACTGATGCTCTCCCTTACCTTCCTAACTATACTTGTAGGCCAGATACTTTAGAAGAAAATAATAATTATGAAGTTTAATTCCTAGGTACAGAGGATGCAAAAAAAAATCAATAGCTATCAATTCCATAGAATGAAATCTATATAGGTGGAGAAATGGAAAGATGGTCGAAGGGAACAAATTTCAGGTAGAGGATGAATAGGTTCTGTGTATCTAATACATAGTATTTTGACTATAGTTAAAGATTCGATGTTGTAAACTTGAAATTTGCTAAGAGAGTAGATCTTACGTTAACCACCCCCACTCTGTCTGTCTCTCTCAAACACACAGTGATGGATGTGTTAACAAACTTAATTGTGGCAATTATCCCAAAACACATTCATATATTAAATCATCATGTGGTATATACAATTTTATTTGGTGATTATAACTCAAAAAAACTGTGCTATAGTTTGGATCTTGAGTGTCTCCAAAGGCCTATATGTTAATGTTAAAGGCTTGGTTCAAGGTGGCACCATTGAGAAGTAATGGGATCTTTAGGAGGTGGGGCCTAGTGGGAGGTCTTCAGGTCATTTGGGGCATTTCCTCAAAGGGAATTGTGGGACCCTGCCTATTCCTCTTCTGTTTTCTTTTATCTTTTCTTTTTTTCTTGGCTTCCTGGCCATGAGTTGAGCAACTGTGCTCTGCCACATGATCTCAGTGCAGCTTCATAACAAGACTCAAAACATTAGAGCCAACCCCTCAAGGACTGAAACCTCCAAAACTGTGAGCCAAAATAAACCTTTTTTTTATAAGATGGTTGTGTCTAGTATTTTTTTATGATGATGGAAAACTAACAAAGCTAGAAACCACAGCAAAGTTGCTTTATTTAAAAAAAAAATGAAAAAGAAAGAAATCTGTATCTTCCTTTCCCTAAAAGGAAATTTACTTTCAGTAGACTGAGAAAACAGTTTTCAAACTTTTAATAAAATTTTTATATTTTTATTTTGTATTATAACCCTAGGAATGACCTCCTGAAACATCACATATGTAAGTAGAAAAACATTTTACAATACAATATTAATCTTTGCATTTTAGTTTGGCTGTAACAACACTGCATAACAAAAAATCCTTAATCTTAATAGCTTACAATAAGAATAATTTCTTCATCCAACATGGTTTTGTGTGTCAGTGTGACTACTGGGATTGAACAGGATCTGCTAGGTTGAGCTAAGACTGAAAGTTGGAATCAGGTTTGCTTCACAAGCCTCTGATGAGAACTGGGTACTACCTAACTTCTGCCCACAGGCTATTTGTTACAGAAAATGGTATGGCCATGCTCAAAGTCAAAGACCAAGTTATTGCAAGAGTAGAAATGAAGTAGTGTTTCCAGAAGAATAGTGTTCTCCAACACAACTTCCTACTTGTGATACATATTGTTCTCTATTCTGACATTCTTTCATTAAAAATAATTGATATTTGCAATTCTCTCAAACTGATTTACAGCTTCTATTTGGGTCATGGTCCATTCTTTATAATACCCTGGAGTAGAGCATTTCAAAACCTGACACCAACTCAAAGCCAAATAATGAACATGCATGATTAGTAAAATTTCTGTCTAGAAAGTTCCAGGTCTGGACATGCCACTAATAGTGAAGCTATAAATAAATTATTTTATATTTAAAAATCTTCAGATTTATTCAAGATAAAGTATGTCTATATTGCTCAAATTATGTATTTTAATTATTATGTATTTAAATAAATGTTTATAATTCATATCATTCATACAGACTAAATGCACAGAAACTTGTATCAAGGTAAATATGGCCATATTTATTGCAAAAATCAAGTCTCCTCTAAAGTCAGAATAAATTGGAACTCACAAGTTAATTGTGTTGTAAATGACTTTACCAATTTTTCATAAGATGAGAAGAGTGGGAGACCCAACAGAATGAGACTCAATAAAGAGAAACTAATGTTACTTCAAATAGTTACATCACCTAAAGCTCATGGTGAATGCACAGCCTTTTGACAATCCATCTCTTTGTTAAATACTTTCAAAAGTACAAAGTTCCTTCCAATTTTCTAAATTTAGTATGAAACTACTATTGTGCCAGGAATATTAATACATTTATTTCAATTTTGCTAAATGGTTAAAAAGATAGGAACAAAAATTAGAAACTGTAATAGCCAAAAGTTGTCCCGTGGTAGGTGTACAAATTAATTATTCTTATTAATTCTATACCACTTTACCATCACAACAATCCAATTTTTAAACTCTAACATCATCACAAAAAAATGACCTCCTCCCTCTTTGCAGTCAATTCCAATTTCTACCCACCCCGCCAGTCTCAGGCAACGTTAGATATGCTCTCCATCTATGTAGATTTGTTTTCCTAAAATTCCCTTTGAATTTAATCATACATTAGGTTGTTTTTGTCTCTGGCTCCTTTTACTTAGCATAATAGTTTTGAGAATTGTCTGTATTGTTGTACATATCAATAGTTCGTTTCTCTTTATTTTTGAGCACTATTCCATTACATAGCAACATCCCAGTTTGTTTCCATGTATAAATTGATGGACATTTGGCTCATTGTAGGTCTTTGGTTCTCATGAAAAATGCTGTTGTAAACTTATGCATGCAAGTCATTGTGTAGACATATGTTTTCATTTCTCTTGAATATACCCTTCAAATGAAATTTCTGGATCATATGATAAATAACACATAACTGTTTTAAAGACTGTCAAACTGCTTTCCAAAGTAACTATATCATTTTACTTTCCCAGCAGCCATGTAGGAAGATGCCATTCTCTTCACATCATTGCCATCTCCTGTTATTGTCAGTTTTTTGGATTGCAGATATGCTAGCACATAAGTGATGGTATAGAATTTTGGTTTTAATTTGCATTTTGCTAATGATTAACATCTTCTCAAATTTTGATCAGATATTCATATGGAATTCTTATAAGTTTTCATATATCTCCTTTGTGATATGCTGTTCTTTTAATTGATCTGCTTGTTTTTTCTTTTTAGTGGGTTGCAGGGTTATATATATATATATAACTGTACAAAGGCACCCTAAACACAGATTGGAGAAAACATAGCCTCTTCAACAAATGGTACTGGGAAAACTGGAAATCTGTATGTAGTAGAATGAAATTGAACCCCTATCTCTCACCATGCACAAAAATAAACTCAAAGTGAGTCAAGGACCTAGGCATTAGACCAGAGATACTCTACCTCCTAGAAGAAAATGTAGGCCCAACCCTCCATCATGTCGACTTAGGAACCAACTTCCTCAACAAGGCTACAAAAGCTCAAGAGGTAAAATCAAAAATCAATAAATGAGATGGTATCAAGCTAAAAACTTCTTTGGAGCAAAGGAAACAATGATGAGTTTGAAGAGAGAGTCAATAAATAGAATGGCAGAACATCTTTGCCACCTGAAACTCAGAGCATTAATCTCCAGGATATATATAAAACTCAAAAAACTTAACACCAGAAAACTCAAATAAATGGGCAAAGGAACAGAACAGACACTTCACAGAAGACAAAATACAAATGGCCAACAAAATAGGAAAAAATTTCTCAACATCTCTAGCAATTAGAGAAATGTAAGTTAAAACTACACTGAGATTCTATCTTACTCCAGTCAGAATGGCAATTATCAAGAATACAAACAATGACATATTTCGGCAAGGAGGTGGGAAAAATGGTATGCTCGTACTGACAAACCCAGCCTAATTCCCTCTTAAGATCAGGAGCCATCTTGTCACAAGTTATAAAGGATTAATTTCTTTTTTCTGTAAAATATTAGGATTTTGGTATAGCCTAGCCGTAATTTGATGTTGTAAGCCTGCTTGGAATGCCTGCCCATGCCTTGAACTCACCCATACCCAGCATTCCCTGACCAGATAACAACCCTCTCCGAAATTTTAGTGGCACCTCAAAAAGGGGGGCTGTCTTCTGTCCCCAGGGTTTTTAGGAGAGAAAGCCCCGCCAGTCAAAATTATAAGCTTGCTTTAATTTGATTTCAAGTGGAGTTGGTGGTCTTTTCTTTGAGTCATGATCCAACAATACACTGCTGCTGGAATTGCAAATTGGTGTCACCACTATGGAAAGAAGTATGGAAATTCCTCAGAAAACTTGGAATGGAACCACCATTTGACCCAGTTATCCCACTCCTCAGTTTATAAACAAAGAACTTAAAATCTGCATACTACAGTGATGCAGCCACATCAAAGTTTATAGCAACTCGATTCACAATAGCTAATCCATGGAACCAACCTAGTTGCCCTCCAACAGACAAATGTTTAAATAAAATGTAGCATATATGCACAATGGATATTACTCAGCCATAAAAAGGATGAATTTTGTTGGTAAATAGATAGATGTGAATATTATCATGCAAAGTAAAATAAGCCAACCCCAAAAAAACCAAGGCCCAAATATTGTCTCTGATATGCATATGCTAAAACACAATAAGGAGAGAAGGAAAGAAAAGAAGTTCAGTGGATTAGAAAAAGTGAAATGAAGGGAAGGGATAGGGGAAGACAGTAGAATGAATTGGACATAACTTTCCTATGTTCATATGTGAATACATCACCAGTGAAACTCCACATCAGGAACAACCACAAGAAAGGGATCCTCGTTAGAATAATTATACTCCATGATCAATGAATAATATGTCAAAATACATTCTATTGTCATGTATATCTAAAAGGAATAAAAAATGAGTTTTTGGTTTGATAAATCTAATTTCATAATTATACATAAGAAAATCATTTTTTCAGAAGAATTAATTAAAAATGATATATTTTTTCTATTAAATTTGTCTTATCAACTTTGAAGACCATATTTATCATAAATTAAGAATTTTTTCTATACACTGCATAAATACATGTCATATGTGTATATATTTACAATCAATGATCTACAGTCTTCATTATTTTATTATAGCAATATATTATGTTCAGAAATAGTATAAGTTACTCAACTTTGTTCATTTCCAACATCGTTGTGACTCTTCTATGACCTTAACATTTCCATATAGATTTTAGAATCAGCTTTCAAATTTCTACAAAAGTCCTCATGAGATTTTGCGTAGAAACTACAGTTCACTTTGGGGAGAAATGTCACTGAAAGAACATTGACTCTTCCAATATGTGAACTTGTTCTGTCTCCTCTTATATACATCTTCTATAATTACTCTCAGTAATGTTTTGCAATTTTTAGTACTCAGTGCTATGTTGTCATTTGTTTAAAAGTATTCCTAAATAAAGCTACCATGAATTTCATCCTTACTTTTATTTCCTTTTTGTTACTAACATATGGAGATAACATAGACTTTTCCATGCTACTGTTATTGTGCTAAAGATTGTCCTCAGCTATTGGGAAGTGCTGGCCACACTAGGATATGGGACCTAGTTGGAGAAAATAGGTCACTTACAGCCTGCCCTTGAAGGTTATATCTTGTCCATGGCCCCTATCTCTCTTCCCCCACCTTCTGTTCCTTGGCTTACATTGAAGTGAGCAGGTTTCCTCCAACTTGTGCTTCTGCCATAATGTTCTACCTCACCTCATGCCCAACACAATGGAGCCAGTCAACCATGGAGTGAAACCATGAGCCAAAATAAAACTTTTCTCCTATAAGTTGTTTTCTCAAGTATTTTGTCAGCAATAAAAAGCCAACTAACACACCTATAAAATTTCTGTACTTATTGATTAGTTCTAAGGGTTTTTCTATAAAATCCTTGGGATTTTCTCCACAAAAAAAATCATCTAATCTACAAATTAAAATAATTATATAATATATAATCAATGTCTTCATTACACAAATTTATGTTTTTTGCCTGGTTGCATGAATAGACCCACTATTACAATGTTATACAAAATGATGAGCACAAATATACTCAATATTCTCTTAATCTTAGGCATTTAGTCTTTAAATTTTAAACACGATGTTAGCTAGCAATTTTTTGTAGATGCACTTATTGGGTTAATAACATACCTTCCATTCCAGAATTATTGGGAATTGTTATCATTAATGAATGTCTAATATTATCAATTTTTAATATGTCAATTGAGTTCATCATGTTCTTCCTTTGACCTTTATTCCATCATCATGGTGCATTATGTTAAATGAGTTACACATGTTAAACCAATCTTGCATTCTAGTGATTAATATAACTGGGTTATGATATGTAAAATTTTTAAAATTGTATTTACAGACACTATTTACTAAAAATAGGGGTAAAGATCTTTTTGCTTAATTCATAAATGATTTATATCTGGGATATTTTTTCTGTGTAACTTTGATGGTTTTTGGTATTGGTGTTATTATTGCTATATGAGGACATAGATTAAAGACTATAGATTAAATTTCTCCTCCTCAATTACCTGAAAATATATGTAGTACTTCATTGTTGTTTCTTAAAAATTTGATATTTTTCCTCACTGAAGCCTCTGGGGCCAGACTTTTATATGTGGAACATTCTTAATTAATTTAATTCTTTATTGGGTAGAAGTCTATTGACTTTTATCATTTTCTTTTGCATCAGTTTGGATAACTTAGGATGTTCTATGATTTTTTTCCCATTTCCACTATGTTGTCCAATTTATTGATAGGAGTCACTCATAATGTTTGCTTGTAAAGTTTTTAATTCATTTATTATTAGTCACATATCCTAACTCATTCCTAACTTTAGTAATAGACGATTTCTCAAATTTTTCTTAGTCATTCTATATAATGAGGTATCCTTTTTTCAAAGAATTATTTTTTGTCATTTTGCTTCATTTCATATTTAACATTATGTGTAACATAAATTCAATCTTCCCTGGTTAATGAACCCTCAAGAGAGGGGGATTAAAAGCAACTGTGTTCCTTCTAGAGAAGCTCTTGAGAATGAAACTTCACAGAGTTCCTACCCTGTACTTGGACTAAGAAACACAAGATCTTGTTTCTTTATACTCCAGATATTTTGTTATAACAATGGAAAAGACCTTTGTTTTTAGGTGTTGAGTTGGTTGTGCTTTATCTCTGAAGGTCTCAGATGTTGAAGATCTGGTCCTTAGTAAGGTAATGTTCAGGTGGTAAAAACTTTGAGGTGCGGCCTAATGGAAGGTGGTCAGATCACTGGGGACAAAGCTCTCAGAAGATTTTAACAAGAGTCTTGTAGGACCATGGTTAATTCCCAAGAAAATTGTTTACAAAGAGCAAGACTGATACCTAAATATTTATTTGGCTCCCTGTGTATTCATATACTCTCTCCATTTCACATACTTTTTCAATGGTGCCACCTGCCATGATGTGTTTGTTGCGATGAAAGCGGCCCCCTCTAGAGCCAGCGCCATCCTGTTTGTTATTTTAAAACAGTGAGAGAAATTAAATCATTTTGTTTATATATCATCCATCTATTTTGGCATAGTAACGGGAGATGAACTGATGCAAGAGTTTGGTCCTAAGGCCTTTCAAATTCTTTATTTCATGGTGTTTAGCATACCGAAGTGATAAAATTTGAAATGTCATTTTCTGAGCCTAAATGGGTTTATGGTCCACTTTTTGATAATTTTTGCATATTGTGTAAAGTATTAATTTTGTTTTGTTTTGTTTTCATATAGCTATCATTTTTTTCTAGCCCAACTGAATAGATACACTAGGTTTTTTCATTGCAGTGTGTGTTCCATTTGTCGGCATCAGTTGCACATACACCTGTGAGCCTACTTCCGGTCCCACAATCTTGCCCAACCAATTTACTGATACAAATACTGTCATGGTTACTGTAGTAATATAATAAATGTGAAATCAGGCATTGTTAACCTTCAGCTTCATTATTTTCATAGTTTCATATTTCCACATAATTTTTAGAAATTCTTTGTAAATTTCTAAAAATGAAGTTCTTTTGATATTTCAATTGACACTCTATTGAATCATTGTATCCATACAGGATGACTAACAACTCGATGATGGTTCCATGTTTTTGTTTTGTTTTGTTTTGTTTTTTTGTTTTTTATACCAGGGATTGAATCAGGAACACTTGACCACTGAGCCACATCCCAGCCCTATTTTGTATTTTATTTAGAGACAGCATCTCACTGAGTTGCTTAGTGTTTTGCTTTTGCTGAGGCTGGGTTTGAACTTGCAATCCTCCTGCCTCAGCCTCCAAAGCCACTGGAATTACAGGCATGGACCACCACACAGATATACTTCCATGTTTTGATGCTATTGAAATTGTATTGCTGTTTTACTTTTGATTTTGATTGATTCATTGCTAGTATAAAGAAATGTAATTGTTTTGTATATTGATCTTATAGACTCATACTAAACTCATTTATTTAGATGCTTTTTCATAAATTCCATAGGGATTTCATAAATTCCATCCATAATTATGAATAAAGACATTGTCACCATTCCTTACCAGTCTGGATACTTTTTGTTTCTTGCCTGATTCCACTGGATAAAACTCAATTCTGAGTAAGTAGCAGAACAGGCATTCTTGTCTTTTTCCTGACTGTAAGAGAAAATATTCAGCCTTTTGCTAAAACATATAATGTGAGTGTTACAGGCTTTTCATTGACCCTCTTTATCTAGTTGAGGAAGTCCCCTTCTATCTTAGTCCTTTTTATTCTACTATAACAGAATACTTGAGACTGGGTAATTTATTAAGAAAAAAAAGATTTATTTAACTCCTGATTCTGGAAGCAGCAAATTCAAGATTGAGCTACTACATCTGGTAAGGGCCTCATACTACAACAGAACACAGCAGAAAAAAAAAATGAAATTACAAACAGGCACATGCAGAAGAGAAGTGTATGAGTGTCTCTGTGTGTGTTTGTGTGTGCATGAGAAAGAGAGAGAAACAGAGGAAGTGGGAGGCTTGCTTTTTAACAATTCATTATCACAGTAACCATCCAGTCTCACAAGAGCAAGAACTCACTCCTGAGACAGGCAAAGGCATTAATCTTTCTTAGTGGCCTAACCGTTCTTAAAGACCCCAGCACCTCTCAACATCATTACACTGGAACTGAATTTTAACATGGGTTTTGATGGGGACCACCCATGTTCAAACCACAGCACCTTCTATTCCTAGTTTACTGAAAGTATCAGATATAGACCTTTAATTTCTTAAATTATTTTCCTGAATTAATTGATAGTCCCATGTTCCTTTTTTGTTAATACATGAATTGTATTATTCATTTTTAAAATATTAAATTATCCATGCAATCCTGAAAACTTATATATGTCATAATGTACTATCCTTTACATGTTTTGGACTTAAGATTAATTTTCAAAAATTTTCTGCATTTATGTTCATGAGCAGTTTGGTTTACAATTTTTCTCTTATGATATTTTCATGTATCAGTCTAATATTTGGCCTAATAGAATATATTGGGAAGCATTCTCAAAATTTTCAGATAAGTTTATGAAGAAATCATTTAATACACACACAAAAAAATTATATATGCATATTACATATACATAAAATGGGCTTTGTGGGAAAGATCTAACCAGAGTTCAATTCTTTCACACCCACAAAGCCTCACAGTTAGCTGAAGTTGAAATACTGGATGCTTTCCACTTAAGATCAAGAATAAAACAAGCATTCTGCTCTCACCATTTGTATTCATAATTGAACAGAAATTTCTGGCAGGGTGATTGGGCAAGAAAAACAAAGAGCTTTCAAGTTGGAAAGAAAGAAATAAGCTATTTCTATTTGCCTATAAAATTATATATATATATATATATATATATATATATATATCACATGTATGAATTACATATTACATAAATATATATACAGAGAGAGAGAGAGAAAATGAAAATCAAAAGGAAGCCACTAATTTTTTCAAACTAATAAACAAGTTCAGTAAGTTATACAATACAAGATCAACATATAATTAGATATATTTAATTAGATTTATACACATTGATAATGAGCTATTCAAAAATGAAATTAAAAACATAATTCTATTTAGAATGAAGTGATACCTGGGAATAAATTTAACAGAAGAATGCAAACATTTATTCTCTGAAATCTGCAAGAAAAAATATCTCTTGAAAGAAATTAAAGAAGACCTTAATGAAAATAAACCTCACATTCATTATCAAAGACAATATTGTTTAGGTAATAATACTTCTCAACCCGAACTACAGATTCAGTAACAATCCCTACTAAAATCCCAGCTGGAATTTTTTTTTTCCAGATCTGACAAGATGAACCTAGTCTTCGTGTGGAAAAACAAGTATCACATTTTTTCTTTTAAAGTTATTCCTGAGGTGTTTCTCAGAAGCATGACTATAAACTGTAGCTTTGCCCTGAAAAGGCTCCAAGGGATTTGGGTGTGGATGTTTACAGTGTGCCTTTCAAAGCTATGTCTTTATCTTGGAAGACAGCCTAGTAACTAAGTGTCTGACCCATGACCAGGGGTCCCTCTCACAGGAAACTTGTTTATGTTGGCTAACAAGATTTGTGGCTTTTGTCTGACCTGTGTCCGCTCAGTTCCTAGCAAGATAGACACTCTCTAGGAGAACCCTGACCAGGAAAATAGTTAGATTGGGTGTGTCTGTCAAGTAACACACAGAGGGAGGCAACTCAACAGAACACATGGAATAATAGAAGCAGCTTATTACTTTTGTACTTTTATACTTAGAAGACAGCAGCATGCTTCTTAGGGCCAGGGGAAGAAGGGGAAGCTATTGGTGACATAAAAATTCAACCAGTGGGCAGAGAGCAAGAGAAAGAAAGCGAGGGAGCTCTGGGTTAAAACTTTGAGTCCAAGGTACTACCCAACCAGGTTTCCGAGCAGAGTTCTAATTAGTGGTTTTAGAACCATCAGTGGTAAATTATGCTGGGTCACGTTGTGACTGAAGGGTTGTCACGGTAGCATATCTGTAAAGTTCTGACCAAGTGTCGCTGTCAGTGGGGT